>NW_024609186.1:115000-118839 GCF_018296145.1 Oncorhynchus tshawytscha
ATCTGCCTTGTTTATGGTTTAATAATAATACAGGCAAATGATTGCTACTAGGATAATTTATTAATTGAATATGCACCACCTGGGTGTGTGTGAGTGTGAGTGTGTGTGTGTGTACTAGAAACCACCAGGTTGAATTCATGTTGTAGTTTTACACACAGAGTGTCACTGTTCAGTTGTCAAAACAAAGATACTTCAATGGCTGTATCCCACATGGCCCCATAATCCCTACACATCCCTGGTCTAAAGTAGTGCACATTATAAGGAGCAGGGACCTTGTTGAAAGTAGTGCACTATATAGGGAATAGGGACCTTGTTGAAAGTAGTGCACTATATAGGGAATAGGGACCTTGTTGAAAGTAGTGCACTATATAGGGACTAGGTTTCCATTTGGGAAACATCCAGTGAATTTAAAAACATCTCCGTGTCCTACCTATTTTAACAACTAGGTCTATTTTAGTATATTTTTTCTGCACGTAGATCGAAGTACATTCCTGGGGATACTATTTAAACGCAACACAACAACACATGCAGGAGGTCACTGCAAGTTGGGATTAATACTACGTGTGACTGCTACCTGATAGGATGACCTAATCCTAGCCTAATGCAGTGCCTCCTGATCCTGTTCTCGGGGACCAAAGGGGGGCACATTTTTTAGTGATACACAAGGGTCATGTCCTTTTTCAATAATAACATGCAGAAAGTGATTATGTAATCGGTGAGCATTTCACACTCTCTTGGCTCTGTAGCCACAGATGACTGCATGGTTGTGGCATTAGAGAATGTTGCTGTTGGTTGTAAATAGTGGTGTTTTAGGATTTTAACACTGGGGTCGAAGGCTCGCCAGTTTCCTCACCGTATCCGATGAAAAGAGAGCTGAAGTTCCTGCTTGTGGCACTCTGCAACTTGCGCAACCACATAAATATTTGGTCTCCCTGGGGAACGGTAGTGTTCGTATTCCTTTGTTTTGGGCCTGTTTTTCTCCCTATGGGTTCTGCATCCCAAATGCCATCTATATATGGGCCCTGGTCACAAGTCGTTTTAGTGTATAGGGCTCCATTTGGGCCGCAGGCTGGGATTGTGAGAGGAGAGTAGGGTATCTTGAGTCTCTCAGGAACAGATTACAACATGTCTGAGGGCTCTGCTGGAGAGATTAAAGACAAGTCTTCTCAATTTAACCAATCATTCTGTGAGTGGCATGCATACACACGTGCTTGTGTGCGTGTGTGTGTGTGTGTGTGTGTGTGTGCGTGTGTGTGTGTGTGTGCGTGTGTGTGTGCGTGTGTGTGTGTGTGTGTGTGTGTGCGTGCGTGCGTGCGTGCGTGCGTGCGTGCGTGCGTGTGTGTGCGTGCTCAGAGGCCCCGTCCACAGTACTCAGCATCATGAGGCTGCTCTGCTAGCTAGCAGGCAGGGACGTCGCACAGTGGCCAGGAACCTCAGCTGTGCATATTCTCATCCTCCAAGGCCCCAGATCACAGGAACAAACAGGCCCTCTCTTCTCCCTCCCAGCGTGCGTGCCCCCTCAGCGTGCGTGCCCCTCCCAGCCCCCCCCAGTGCGTGCGTGCACTAGTGCAGATTGGACCTGGTTGGTCAGAGGGCCTTAACGTGCGTACACTAGACAGAAAGGACCTGGTTGGTCAGAGGGCCTTAACTTTACACTAGACAGATTGGACCTCAGTTGGTCATAGGGTCTTCCAAGGCCCCAGATCACAGGAACAAACAGGACCTGGTTCCCTCCCAGCCCCCTCAGCCCCCTTAGCCCCCCCAGCCCCTTTACACTAGACAGATTGGACCTGGTTGGTCAGAGGGCCTTAACTTTACACTAGACAGATTGGACCTGGTTGGTCAGAGGGCCTTAACTTTACACTAGACAGATTGGACCTGGTTGGTCAGAGGGTCTTAAATTTACACTAGAAATAGATAGGACCTGATTGGTCTGGAATACACTAGACAGATTGGGTCTGGTTGGTCAGATGGGTCTTAACTTTACACTAGACAGATGGGTTGGAATAGATAGGTCAGATGGGCCTGGAACTTTACATAGACAGATGGTTTGGACCTAGATAGGTCAGATGGGTCTTAACTTTACATAGACAGATTGGACCTGGTTGGTCAGAGGGCCTCAGATGGTTCTGAAATAGATAGGATCAGATGGTTCTGGAATAGATAGGATCAGATGGGTCTGGAATAGATAGGATCAGATGGGTCTGGAATAGATAGGATCAGATGGGTCTGGAATAGATAGGATCAGATGGGTCTGGAATAGATAGATCAGATGGTTCTGGAATAGATAGGATCAGATGGGTCTGGAATAGATAGATCAGATGGTTCTGGAATAGATAGATCAGATGGTTCTGGAATAAATAGATCAGATGGTTCTGGAATAGATAGGATCAGATGGTTCTGGAATAGATAGATCAGATGGTTCTGGAATAGATAGGATCAGATGGGTCTGGAATAGATAGGATCAGATGGGTCTGGAATAGATAGGATCAGATGGGTCTGGAATAGATAGGATCAGATGGGTCTGGAATAAATAGATCAGATGGGTCTGGAATAGATAGATCAGATGGTTCTGGAATAGATAGGATCAGATGGTTCTGGAATAGATAGGATCAGATGGGTCTGGAATAGATAGATCAGATGGGTCTGGAATAGATAGATCAGATGGTTCTGGAATAGATAGGATCAGATGGGTCTGGAATAGATAGGATCAGATGGGTCTGGAATAGATAGGATCAGATGGGTCTGGAATAGATAGATCAGATGGGTCTGGAATAGATAGGATCAGATGGGTCTGGAATAGATAGATCAGATGGGTCTGGAATAGATAGATCAGATGGTTCTGGAATAGATAGATCAGATGGGTCTGGAATAGATAGGATCAGATGGGTCTGGAATAGATAGATCAGATGGGTCTGGAATAGATAGGATCAGATGGGTCTGGAATAGATAGGATCAGATGGGTCTGGAATAGATAGGATCAGATGGGTCTGGAATAGATAGGATCAGATGGGTCTGGAATATATAGGATCAGATATGTCTGGAATATATAGGATCAGATATGTCTGGAATAGATAGGATCAGATGGGTCTGGAATAGATAGGATCAGATGAGTCTGGAATAGATACAGCAGATGGTTCTGTAATAGATAGATCAGATGGGTCTGTAATAGATAGATCAGATGGGTCTGGAATAGATAGATCAGATGGATCTGTAATAGATAGATCAGATGGGTCTGGAATAGATAGATCAGATGGGTCTGGAATAGATAGATCAGATGGGTCTGGAATAGATAGAACAGATGGGTCTGTAATAGATAGATCAGATGGGTCTGTAATAGATAGATCAGATGGGTCTGTAATAGATAGAGCAGATGGGTCTGGAATAGATAGAGCAGATGGGTCTGTAATAGATAGATCAGATGGGTCTGTAATAGATAGATCAGATGGGTCTGGAATAGATAGATCAGATGGTTCTGAATAGATAGATCAGATGGTTCTGTAATAGATAGATCAGATGGGTCTGGAATAGATAGATCAGATGGGTCTGGAATAGATAGATCAGATGGGTCTGGAATAGATAGGATCAGATGGGTCTGGCACCAAGATCATCAATAGTTGTCAAACATACATAGATGAAAATAATAGACATTTCAACATTTACCTGTTAATTTAGGAGACATCACACGCTTATTCCCCTGCACTACCACAGTCAACACATACAGTATATATATATTTGACAGTAAGAATATCATGCAATATAACAGAATAAAACTGAAAGGCTATTTTTCCCAAATAGCTATAGCTGATTGTCACCAGTACTCACATGAGTGAGGAGTT
>NW_024609187.1:0-10000 GCF_018296145.1 Oncorhynchus tshawytscha
ATATAGTTACAGCAGGCCAAGGGAGGAGAGTCAGACACACACAGATATACAACAACATCACTCACATATATAGTTACAGCAGGCCAAGGGAGGAGAGTCAGACACACACAGACATATGTAACGGATGTGAAATGGCTAGCTAGTTAGCGGTGTTCGCGCTAAATAGCGTTTCAATCGGTGACGTCACTCTGAGACCTTGAAGTAGTGGTTCCCCTTGCTCTGCAGGGCTGCGGCTTTTGTGGAGCGATGGGTAACGATGCTTCGAGGGTGACTGTTGTTGATGTGTGCAGAGGGTCCCTGGTTCGCGCCCGGCTATGGGCGAGGGGACGGTCTAAAGTTATACTGTTACATTGATGCTGTTGACCAGGATCACTGGTTGCTGTGAAAAAGGAGGAAGGTCAAAAGGGGGGTGAGTGTAACGGAAGTGAAACGGCTAGCTTAGTTAGCGGTGTTCGCACTAAATAGCGTTTCAATCGGTGACGTCACTCGCTCTGAGACCTTGAAGTAAAAAAAAAATGTCAATGTAAATATAAAAATGTTATTTTATATGTTCTTCACAGAAATTGTTGTATAATTTTTCTTTTAGTAAACATTGAAAATGGGTCCCACAGAAGTGAACACGACACAAGGGTCAAGAAGGAAATTCTACATTGCTACACAGCGCTGATAAAGACTGATTGGCTGTTGCTAAAACACCACAGCATAATGACATTAATCAGAATGGACCTTTTGTGTATATCTTTATGTAGTATCTTTGGTGAAATTCTTGTATATCTTTTGTATATTAGTATATCATTGTATATCTCTTGGGTATATCCATGTGTATATCTCATGTGTATACACGTATATCTCATGGGTCATAGAAGGATATCTCATGTGTATATCTTTTGGTGTATATCTCTTGTGTATATCTCTTGTGTATATCTCTTGTGTATATCTCATGTGTATATCTCCACAGCATAATGACATGTATATCTCAGAATGTGTATATCTCCTAATGTGTATATCTTTGTGTATATCTCATGTGTATATCTCTTGTGTATATCTCTTGTGTATATCTCTTTGTGTATATCTCATGTGTATATCTCATGTGTATATCTCTTGTGTATATCTCTTGTGTATATCTCTTGTGTATATCTCTTGTGTATATCTCATGCAGGTATTGCTGGTCTGTGGTCTCTGGCTGTCATCTCCTGGGAGAGATGGGTGGTGGTGTGTAAGCCCTTTGGAAATGTCAAGTTTGATGCTAAATGGGCCATGGGAGGTATAATCTTCTCCTGGGTCTGGTCTGCTTTCTGGTGCGCCCCTCCTATCTTCGGCTGGAGCAGGTGGGACATCTTCTCTTTTTCTTTCACTGAGGATTGAAAAATAAAACGTCACATTGTTAAGAAAAAGAAGGTTTCATTATTCAACCATTATTCAACCATTATTCAACCATTATTCAACCCATCTCTGTATCTCTCTCTCCCTCAATCAGGTACTGGCCTCATGGACTGAAAACGTCCTGTGGACCTGATGTGTTCGGAGGTAATGAGGATCCTGGAGTCCTGTCATACATGATCGTTCTCATGATTACATGTTGCTTCCTGCCCCTGGGAGTGATCGTCTTCTGCTACCTGTTTGTGTGGATGGCCATCCGTGCCGTAAGTGATATCTTAAATATACCATAAACGTAGCAAGCAGCTATGTTGTGGCGTTTTGAAAATACATATTGGAGGGTTAAATCTAACCAATCGGATATATTTCTCCTGAACGACCACAGGTTGCCGCGCAGCAGAAAGACTCTGAGTCAACGCAGAAGGCTGAGAAGGAAGTATCCAGGATGGTTGTTGTCATGATTTTTGCTTACTGTGTATGCTGGGGACCTTACACAGCCTTTGCCTGCTTTGCTGCGGCTAACCCTGGGTATGCTTTCCACCCTCTGGCTGCTGCTCTGCCTGCCTACTTTGCCAAAAGCGCCACCATCTGGAATCCAGTGATCTATGTCTTCATGAATAAACAGGTGTGTTTTGTTTTGATAGCTGTGAACTTTGACCCATTTACTACTAAAGTAGTTATTTAAAGGCCTCGTGTCTTAGGTAAATGTAGACTTTTATTTTTGAAAGCTTCTCTCTTCATGTTCCATTCTTCTTCTTCTTCTTCTTCTTCTTCTTCTTCTTCTTCTTCTTCTTCTTTCTTCTTCTTCTTCTTCTTTCTTCTTCTTCTTCTTCTTCTTTTCTTCTTCTTTTCTTCTTCTTCTTCTTCTTTTCTTCTTCTTCTTCTTCTTTTCTTCTTCTTCTTCTTCTTCTTCTTCTTCTTCTTCTTCTTCTTCTTGTCTTCTTCTTCTTCTTCTTTTCTTCTTCTTCTTCTTCTTCTTCTTTTCTTCTTCTTCTTCTTCTTCTTCTTCTTCTTCTTCTTCTTCTTCTTTTCTTCTTCTTCTTCTTCTTCTTCTTCTTCTTCTTCTTCTTCTTCTTCCTTCTTCTTCTTCTTCTTCTTTACTTCTTCTTCTACTTCTTCTTCTTCTTCTTCTTTCACCAGTTCCGTACGTGCATCATGCAGCTCTTTGGCAAGGTAGAAGAAGATGGCTCGGAGGTGTCTACATCAAAAACAGAGGTTTCCACCGTGGCACCTGCATAAACCCCCAGACAACGTTGTACCTCTTTGAAACAAATTATGAACGTTCTGAGATATTCCACATGGGACTTTTTCAAATGTACAGTACAAATTCTCAGGAGAATATTAAGCTTTACGTCATACAGTTGTAATGTGTTTAAAAAACATTGCTATGAATCACCCCAAGGAGTTTTTCTAATCCATGGTCTTCATAATAACCAGAGAGTCGTGTGTTGATATGCGTACCGTAGCTGTTGCAGTGGCACATTGTGGGAATAGGTACAGTCCTATCAATGTCTGTTGAAGTGACTCCCCCCCTCCAAAAAAGTAGCCATCTTGGACTGCATCCCCTTCACTCTGTAGAGGAGAAACTAGACAGAATAACAGCTAAGGAGAACGGACATGAACTGCCAATGGAAATCTGATCATCACAAAACTACATGAATTATTGATGGTTCCAAAATCCTTTACTTTATAGGGAACTTATGAGCTAAACATTTTGTAGCCCACTTGCAAATAAAAAATATAAAAAATTATAACAGTATTAAATAGATAATTGTGTATACAATGTATTTAACTGTGTTTTTGTTGCCCTTGCAAATAAAAAATCTTTAAAAAAATAAATGCATGAAATGAAAATATGGTCTCACTTTCTATGTCTATCCTGTTAATCCCTGTTAATCCCTGTTTATCCCCTGTTTATCCCCTGTTTATCCCTGTTTATCCCTGTTTATCCCCTGTTTATCCCTGTTTATCCCCTGTTTATCCCTGTTTATCCCTGTTTATCCCCTGTTTATCCCTGTTTATCCCCTGTTTATCCCTGTTTATCCCCTGTTTATCCCCTGTTTATCCCCTGTTTATCCCTGTTTTTATCCCTGTTTATCCCCTGTTTATCCCTGTTTATCCCCTGTTTATCCCCTGTTTATTCCCTGTGTATTCCCTGTTTATTCCTGTTTATCCCCTGTTTATTCCTGTTTATCCCTGTTTATCCCTGTTTACTCCCTGTTTATCCCTGTTTATTCCCTGTTTATCCCCTGTTTATTCCTGTTTATCCCTGTTTATCCCCTGTTTATCCCTGTTTATCCCCTGTTTATCCCTGTTTATCCCTGTTTATCCCCTGTTTATCCCCTGTTTACTCCCTGTTTATCCCTGTTTATTCCCTGTTTATCCCCTGTTTATCCCTGTTTATTCCCTGTTTATCCCCTGTTTATCCCCTGTTTATCCCCTGTTTATCCCCTGTTTATCCCCTGTTTATCCCTGTTTATCCCTGTTTATCCCTGTTTATCCCCTGTTTACTCCCTGTTTATCCCTGTTTATTCCTGTTTATTCCCTGTTTATCCCCTGTTTATTCCTGTTTATCCCTGTTTATCCCCTGTTTATCCCCTGTTTATCCCTGTTTATCCCCTGTTTATCCCTGTTTATTCCCTGTTTATCCCTGTTTATTCCCTGTTTATCCCCTGTTTATTCCCTGTTTATCCCCTGTTTATCCCTGTTTATCCCTGTTTATCCCCTGTTTTCCTGTTTATTCCTGTTTATCCCCTGTTTATTCCCTGTTTTCCTGTTTACTCCCTGTTTATCCCCTGTTTATTCCCTGTTTACTCCCTGTTTATCCCCTGTTTATCCCCCCTGTTTATCCCCTGTTTATTCCTGTTTATCCCTGTTTATTCCTGTTTATCCCCTGTTTACTCCCTGTTTATCCCCTGTTTATTCCCTGTTTATTCCCTGTTTATCCCTGTTTATCCCTGTTTATCCCCTGTTTATCCCCTGTTTATTCCCTGTTTATTCCCTGTTTATTCCTGTTTATCCCCTGTTTATCCCCTGTTTATCCCCTGTTTATCCCTGTTTATCCCCTGTTTATTCCTGTTTATCCCCTGTTTATCCCCTGTTTATCCCCTGTTTATCCTGTTTATTCCCTGTTTATTCCCTGTTTATCCCTGTTTATTCCCTGTTTATCCCTGTTTATCCCTGTTTATCCCCTGTTTATCCCTGTTTATCCCCTGTTTTATCCCCTGTTTATCCCCTGTTTATTCCTGTTTATCCCTGTTTATCCCTGTTTATCCCCTGTTTATTCCTGTTTATTCCCTGTTTATTCCCCCTGTTTATCCCCTGTTTATTCCCTGTTTATCCCCTGTTTATCCCTGTTTATCCCCCTGTTTATCCCCTGTTTATCCCTGTTTATCCCCTGTTTATTCCCTGTTTATCCCTGTTTATTCCTGTTTATCCCTGTTTATTCCCTGTTTATCCCCTGTTTATTCCTGTTTATCCCTGTTTATCCCCTGTTTATCCCCTGTTTATCCCTGTTTATCCCCTGTTTATCCCTGTTTATTCCCTGTTTATCCCCTGTTTATTCCCTGTTTATCCCTGTTTATTCCCTGTTTATCCCCTGTTTACTCCCTGTTTATCCCTGTTTATCCCCTGTTTACTCCCTGTTTATTCCCTGTTTATCCCCTGTTTATCCCCTGTTTATTCCCTGTTTACTCCCTGTTTATCCCCTGTTTATTCCCTGTTTATCCCTGTTTATCCCCTGTTTATCCCCTGTTTATCCCCTGTTTATCCCCTGTTTATCCCCTGTTTATTCCCTGTTTACTCCCTGTTTATCCCCTGTTTATTCCCTGTTTATTCCCTGTTTACTCCCTGTTTATCCCTGTTTATCCCCTGTTTATCCCCTGTTTATTCCCTGTGTATTCCCTGTTTATTCCTGTTTATCCCCTGTTTATTCCTGTTTATTCCTGTTTATCCCTGTTTACTCCCTGTTTACTCCTGTTAATCCCCTGTTTATCCCCTGTTTATTCCTGTTTATCCCTGTTTATCCCCTGTTTATTCCTGTTTATCCCTGTTTATCCCCTGTTTATCCCCTGTTTATCCCCTGTTAATCCCCTGTTTATCCCCTGTTTATTCCTGTTTATCCCTGTTTATCCCCTGTTTATCCCCTGTTTATTCCCTGTTTATTCCCTGTTTATCCCCTGTTTATTCCCTGTTTCCCCTGTTTATCCCTGTTTATCCCCTGTTTATCCCTGTTTATCCCCTGTTTATCCCCTGTCCTGTTTATCCCCTGTTTACTCCCTGTTTATCCCCTGTTTACTCCCTGTTTACTCCCTGTTTATCCCCTGTTTATCCACTGTTTATCCCCTGTTTATTCCCTGTTTATCCCCTGTTTATCCAACCTGTTTATCCCCTGTTTATCCCCTGTTTATCCCCTGTTTATCCCCTGTTTATCCCCTGTTTATCCCCTGTTTATCCCCTGTTTATCCCCTGTTTATCCCCTGTTTATCCCCTGTTTATCCCCTGTTTATCCCCTGTTTATCCCCCTGTTTATCCCCTGTTTATCCCTGTTTATCCCCTGTTTATTCCCTGTTTATCCCCTGTTTATCCCCTGTTTATCCCTGTTTATTCCCTGTTTATCCCCTGTTTATCCCCTGTTTATCCCCTGTTTATTCCCTGTTTATCCCTGTTTATTCCCTGTTTACTCCCTGTTTATTCCCTGTTTATTCCCTGTTTATCCCCTGTTTATTCCCTGTTTACTCCCTGTTTATCCCCTGTTTACTCCCTGTTTATCCCCTGTTTATCCTCTGTTTACTCCCTGTTTATCCTCTGTTTACTCCCTGTTTATCCCTGTTTATCTCCCTGTTTATTCCCTGTTTATCCCCTGTTTACTCCCTGTTTATTCCCTGTTTATCCTCTGTTTACTCCCTGTTTATCCCCTGTTTATTCCCTGTTTATCCCCTGTTTATCCCCTGTTTATCCCCTGTTTATCCCCTGTTTACTCCCTGTTTATCCCCTGTTTACTCCCTGTTTATCCCCTGTTTACTCCCTGTTTATCCCCTGTTTACTCCCTGTTTATCCCCTGTTTATCCCCTGTTTATCCCCTGTTTATTCCCTGTTTATCCCCTGTTTATCCCCTGTTTACTCCCTGTTTATCCCCTGTTTACTCCCTGTTTATCCCCTGTTTATTCCCTGTTTACTCCCTGTTTATTCCCTGTTTATCCCCTGTTTACTCCCTGTTTATCCCCTGTTTACTCCCCTGTTTATCCCTGTTTATCCCCTGTTTACTCCCTGTTTATTCCCTGTTTATCCCCTGTTTACTCCCTGTTTATCCCCTGTTTATCCCCTGTTTATCCCCTGTTTATCCCCTGTTTACTCCGCTAAAACCCTCACTTCTTCCTCTCGGATCGAACCCACAGCCCTGACGTTGCAAAGCGTCATGCTCGACCAATCAGCAACACGAGACCAATAACCTTGGGGACGTGGGGTTTTAATGTTAAGGTGTTGATTTCAGAGAAGCAACAACAGATGTTGTTATTAAAAGGATGGAGCGAAGAACATTTTCCCCATGATTCCAGATCATAATAACCACCACAAGGTTTTCGGGTTCGGGGAAGAGAACATGTATTTCAAGCTACAACAGGGAGACTGAATGCTTCTTTTGGCAGAAGCTTTAATTAGTTAAATCTTGGTTAAGTGGCCATTTGAGATTTCAATTATGGGAAGTTTACAATGTTAATGGTCCTTACAAAGACACTAAAGCTTGGTAATTAAAAGGAAATGCAAAAATGACTTGTAAAAAGAGAGAGACGTGGGCCTTCTCATTTAGGAAAGAGAACAAAAGCTGAACAGACGAGCTTCATGAATACTGTATTATTGACTGTATGTTTGTTTTATTCCATGTGTAACTCTGTGTTGTTGTTTGTGTCGAACTGCTTTGCTTTATCTTGGCCAGGTCGCAATTGTAAATGAGAACTTGTTCTCAACTAGCCTACCTGGTTAAATAAAGGTGAAATAAAAAAATAAAATTAATAAAAAACACGGCTCTCACACCAACAACAAACGCACTGAATGACACCAATGACCCCAATAATCCTAACAAAACACAGCAATGCAATGTCACAGTGGAGAGAAGAAAGGAAAAGGAATTAAAACATCGATTTAATCATTCAAGGTGATAAGAAACACAGTAAAGAGTAAACAGTCCTGTCCAGTCACAACACACTGCAGTCTGAATACACACTGAGAGGAGTCACAACACACTGAGAGGAGTCACAACACACTGAGAGGAGTCACAACAACACACTGCAGTCTGAATACACACTGAGAGGAGTCACAACACACTGCAGTCTGAATACACACTGAGAGGAGTCACAACACACTGCAGTCTGAATACACACTGAGAGGAGTCACAACACACTGCAGTCTGAATACACACTGAGAGGAGTCACAACACACTGCAGTCTGAATACACACTGAGAGGAGTCACAACACACTGCAGTCTGAATACACACTGAGAGGAGTCACAACACACTGAGAGGAGTCACAACAACACACTGCAGTCTGATTACACACTGAGAGGAGTCACAACACACTGAGAGGAGTCACAACACACTGCAGTCTGATTACACACTGAGAGGAGTCACAACACACTGAGAGGAGTCACAACACACTGCAGCCTGATTACACACTGAGAGGAGTCACAACACACTGCAGCCTGAATACACACTGAGAGGAGTCACAACACACTGAGAGGAGTCACAACAACACACTGCAGTCTGAATACACACTGAGAGGAGTCAAACATTTGAGACTGAGTCTGAGGCGAGAGACAACACTGTGAGGAGAGGACACACTGCAGTCTGATTACACACTGAGAGGAGTCACAACACACTGAGTCTGAGGACAGGAGAGAGAGGAGAGGAGAGGAGAGGAGACACTGCAGTCTGATTACAGGAGAGGAGAGGTCACAACACACTGAGAGGTCTGAACACACTGCAGTCTGATTACACACTGAGAGGAGTCACAACACACTGAGAGGAATACACACTGAGAGAGTCACAACACACTGCAGTCTGAATACACACTGAGAGGAGTCACAACACACTGCAGTGAGGAGAGGACACTGAGAGGAGAGAGGAACACACTGCAGTCTGACTGGAGACACTGAGAGGAGTCACAACACACTGAGAGAGGAGAGGAGAGGACACACTGAGAGGAGTCACAACACACTGAGTCTGACACACTGAGAGGAGACACACTGGAGAGCCTGAGGACACTGAGAGGAGTCACAACACACTGAGAGAGAGGAGACACTGAGAGGACAACACACTGAGAGAGGAGAATACACACTGAGAGGGAGGAGAGGAGAGGTGAGAGGGGTGAGAGGGACTGAGAGGAGAGGACACTGAGGTGAGAGGAGACTGAGAGAGAGGAGAGGAGAACACACTGAGGAGAGGAGATACAGGACTGAGAGGAGAGGAGAGGAGAGGAGAGGAGAGGTGAGGGAGGAGAGGAGAGGAGAGGAGAGGAGAGGAGAGGAGAGGAGAGGAGAGGAGAGAGGGAGGAGAGTTGAGGTCATTTGAGGTGAGAGGGATGAGAGGAGAGGAGAGGAGAGGTGAGGTGAGGTGAGGGAGGAGAGGAGAGGAGAGGAGAGGAGAGGAGAGGAGAGGAGAGGAGAGGAGAGGAGAGGAGAGGAGAGGAGAGGAGAGGAGAGGAGAGGAGAGGAGAGAGAGAGAGAGGGAGGAGAGGGAGGAGAGTTGAGGTCATTTGAGGTGAGAGGGATGAGAGGGAGGAGAGGAGAGGAGAGGAGGGAGAGGAGAGGAGAGGAGAGGAGAGGAGAGGAGAGGAGAGGAGGAGGAGAGGAGAGGAGAGGAGAGGAGAGGAGAGGAGGAGAGGAGGAGGAGAGGAGAGAGGAGAGGAGAGGAGAGGAGAGGAGAGGAGAGGAGAGGTGAGAGAGGAGAGGAGAGAGGAGGAGAGGAGAGGAGAGGAGAGGAGAGGTGAGGGAGAGAGAGAGGAGAGGAGAGGTGAGAGGAGGAGAGGAGAGGTGAGGTGAGGTGAGAGGGAGGAGGAGAGGAGAGATGAGGTGAGAGGGAGGAGAGGAGGGAGAGGGAGAGGACAGGAGAGGTGAGGGAGAGGGAGGAGAGGAGAGGGAGAGGGAGGAGAGGAGAGGAGTTGAGAGGAGAGGTGAGGTGAGGTGAGAGGGAGGAGAGTTGAGGTAAGAGGGAGGTGAGGGAGGTGAGAGAGAGGAGGAGAGGAGAGGTGAGGTGAGGTGAGGTGAGAGGGAGGAGAGGAGAGGTGAGGTGAGAGGGAGGAGAGATGAGGTGAGGTGAGAGGGAGGGGAGGAGAGGTGAGAGGTGAGGTGAGGTGAGGTGAGAGGGAGGAGAGATGAGGTGAGGTGAGAGGGAGGGAGGGAGGAGAGGTGAGGTGAGGTGAGGTGAGGTGAGGTGAGGTGAGAGGAGAGGAGAGGAGAGATGAGGTGAGGTGAGAGAGGGGAGGAGAGGATGAGGTGAGGTGAGGGAGGGGAGGAGAGCTGAGGTGAGGTGAGGTGAGAGGGATTAGAGGAGAGGTGAGGTGAGGTGAGAGGGAGGAGAGGAGAGGTGAGGTGAGGTGAGGTGAGGGAGGAGAGGAGAGGTGAGGTGAGGTG
>NW_024609187.1:15000-32500 GCF_018296145.1 Oncorhynchus tshawytscha
ACAGAGAGAGGAGAGAGTTGACTACTGTCTGTTCAATAGAATATAGACACAGAGAGAGGAGAGAGTTCACTACTGTCTGTTCAATAGAATACAGACACAGAGAGAGGAGAGAGTTGACTACTGTCTGTTCAATAGAATACAGACACAGAGAGAGGAGAGAGTTGACTACTGTCTGTTCAATAGAATACAGACACAGAGAGAGGAGAGAGTTGACTACTGTCTGTTCAATAGAATACAGACACAGAGAGTTGACTACTGTCTGAGAGAGGAGAGAGTTGACTACTGTCTGTTCAATAGAATACAGACACAGAGAGAGGAGAGAGTTGACTACTGTCTGTTCAATAGAATATAGACACAGAGAGAGGAGAGAGTTCACTACTGTCTGTTCAATAGAATACAGACACAGAGAGAGGAGAGAGTTGACTACTGTCTGTTCAATAGAATACAGACACAGAGAGAGGAGAGAGTTGACTACTGTCTGTTCAATAGAATACAGACACAGAGAGAGGAGAGAGGAGAGAGTTGACTACTGTCTGTTCAATAGAAGACAGACACAGAGAGAGGAGAGAGTTGACTACTGTCTGTTCAATAGAAGACAGACACAGAGAGAGGAGAGAGTTGACTACTGTCTGTTCAATAGAATACAGACACAGAGAGAGGAGAGAGTTGACTACTGTCTGTTCAATAGAATATAGACACACAGAGAGGAGAGAGTTGACTACTGTCTGTTCAATAGAATACAGACACAGAGAGAGGAGAGAGTTGACTACTGTCTGTTCAATAGAATACAGACACAGAGAGAGGAGAGAGTTGACTACTGTCTGTTCAATAGAATATAGACACAGAGAGAGGAGAGAGTTGACTACTGTCTGTTCAATAGAATACAGACACAGAGAGAGGAGAGAGTTGAATACTGTCTGTTCAATAGAATATAGACATAGACAGAAGAGAGAGTTGTGTCTGTTCAAAATTGCAACACCAGATACCCTCTCAACCTGATAGACTCTGGCCGAGGGCCAACACATACCGCCTGCACTTTCATCTCCTCCAGATCTTGTGAACTTCATCTGTCAGGACCACACATCTCTCAGTGAAACTTCCCACACTCATCCACCTCCTCTCTCCATTCAGCGCTGATCCACACTAATGTCTTCCTACCTCTATGTCTGGATGATTGCCTGCCTGCTATGGTTCGGCTCAGAGATATGAGATGTGTCTCCGGATTGATGCGGTATTAGTCAACTGTCCACTCTTTTTCTCTTTCAACTCTCTGCCTCCATTCTCCTCCTCTCTCACTCTCTCTACCTCCATTCTCCTCCTCTCTCACTCTCTCTACCTCCATTCTCCCTCTCTCTCACTCTCTCTGCCTCCATTCTCCTCCTCTCTCACTCTCTCTGCCTCCATTCTCCTCCTCTCTCACTCTCTCTGCCTCCATTCTCCTCTCTCACTCTCTCTGCCTCCATTCTCCTCCTCACTCACTCTCTCTGCCTCCATTCTCCTCCTCTCTCACTCTCTCTGCCTCCATTCTCCTCTCTCACTCTCTCTGCCTCCATTCTCCTCCTCACTCACTCTCTCTACCTCCATTCTCCCTCTCTCTCACTCTCTCTACCTACATTCTCCTCCTCTCCCACTCTCTCTACCTCATTCTCCTCCTCTCTCACTCTCTCTACCTCCATTCTCCTCCTCTCTCACTCTCTACCTACATTCTCCTCCTCTCTCACTCTCTCTACCTCCATTCTCCTCCTCTCTCACTCTCTCTACCTCCATTCTCCTCCTCTCTCACTCTCTACCTACATTCTCCTCCTCTCTCACCCTCTCTACCTCCATTCTCCTCCTCTCTCACTCTACCTACATTCTCCTCCTCTCTCACTCTCTCTACCTCCATTCTCCTCCTCTCTCACTCTCTCTACCTCCATTCTCCTCCTCTCTCACTCTCTCTACCTCCATTCTCCTCCTCTCTCACTCTCTCTACCTCCATTCTCCTCCTCTCTCACTCTCTCTACCTCCATTCTCCTCCTCTCTCACTCTCTCTACCTCCATTCTCCTCCTCTCTCACTCTCTCTACCTCCATTCTCCTCCTCTCTCACTCTCTCTACCTCCTTTACCTCCATTCTCCTCCTCTCTCACTCTCTCTACCTCCTTTACCTCCATTCTCCTCCTCTCTCACTCTCTCTGCCTCCATTCTCCTCCACTCTCACTCTCTCTACCTCCATTCTCCTCCTCTCTCACTCTCTCTGCCTCCATTCTCCTCCTCTCTCACTCTCTCTACCTCCATTCTCCTCCTCTCTCACTCTCTCTACCTCCATTCTCCTCCTCTCTCACTCTCCCTACCTCTCTCCATTCCATTTGTCTCTTTTCATTCCTCTTCTCTCCTCTTCCAACATCCAGGTGAGGTCCATTCTGTTCCCCTAGGGTTCAGGTGAGGTCCATTCTGTTCCCCTAGGGTCCAGGTGAGATCCATTCTGTTCCCCTAGGGTCCAGGTGAGGTCCATTCTGTTCTCCTAGGGTCCAGGTGAAATCCATTCTGTTCCCCTAGGGTCCAGGTTAGATCCATTCTGTTCCCCTAGGGTCCAGGTGAGGCCCATTCTGTTCCCCTAGGGTCCAGGTGAGGTCCATTCTGTTCCCCTAGGGTCCAGGTCCATTCTGTTCCCCTAGGGTCCAGGTTAGATCCATTCTGTTCCCCTAGGGTCCAGGTGAGGCCCATTCTGTTCCCCTAGGGTCCAGGTGAGGTCCATTCTGTTCCCCTAGGGTCCAGGTCCATTCTGTTCCCCTAGGGTCCAGGTTAGATCCATTCTGTTCCCCTAGGGTTCAGGTGAGGTCCATTCTGTTCCCCTAGGGTCCAGGTGAGGTCCAGTAGAGTGTCTAGTTCCCTATAACTTGGGCTGGCTCTGGGGCTGTGGGTGTCTGATGAGGCCTTCAGGTGCACTGAGCTCCGTGTACCAGCATTAGGCCAGGCTACAGAACCACCTGGGTGGGCAGGCAGAGACAGGGTCTGTGACCCAAATTCCCTATTTAGTGCACTGCTATTGACGAGGACCCATACGTAGTGTACTAAATAGGGAATAGGGTGCCACACAGAATCCTGATGGAAGGTTTGATTAGAGACCACACTGGTCACGTTTCACTGGTTCAGAACTCACTTTGAGACGGACAAGGAAAGAGAGAGAGCGAGAGAGAGAGAGCGAGAGAGAGAGAGAGAGAGAGAGAGAGAGCGAGAGAGAGAGAGAGAGAGAGAGAGAGGGAGAGAGAGAGAGAGAGAGAGAGAGAGAGAGGGAGAGAGTGAGACCGACAGAGGGAGAGAGAGAAAGAGAAAGAGAGGGAAGCAGAGAGCGACAGAGGGAGAGAGGAGGGAAAGGGAAACAGGAGAGAGGCAGGGAGAGAGGAGAGAGAGACAAAGAGACCCACAGAGTGAGAAGATGTTTTGTACTGAACAGCCTGTTCTAAAACTGGTAAGATAAACATCCTAAATATCTACTTGCCCCATGTTTGTTGTATTTTTTATTTATTTTAACCCTTATTTTACCAGTTAAGTTTACTAAGAACACATTCTCATTTACAGCAACGACCTGGGGAATAGTTACAGGGGAGAGGAGGGGGGATGAATGAACCAATAGGAAGCGTTGTGCTACGGTGTATAAATATTCTCTCTCTTCCTGCTGTTGATCTTCTTCATATCCCTTTAGGGTAAATGAATATTTGTATTTAGTTGTTCAACTGAGGTAATATCCTGTAATAGTGGGTCCATCTCGTGTAATAATTGTTTACTTTAAGCAGTTAGCAGACCTGCTAAGGCCGTTGAGGATCACACAGTGTGATGCCTTTTCCATGACTTTGTCCACTTGTTCCAATGAACAGCGTCTCACAAGCTTCTATTATCTCCTCAAAACAAGACGAAAAATACAGTCTGCTTTCACAGCAGAACAGGTCTCCACAGCATAGCAACACAGAAGAACAGGTCTCCACAGCATAGCAACACAGAAGAACAGGTCTCCACAGCATAGCAACACAGCAGAACAGGTCTCCACAGCATAGCAACACAGAAGAACAGGTCTCCACAGCATAGCAACACAGCAGAACAGGTCTCCACAGCATAGCAACACAGCAGAACAGGTCTCCACAGCATAGCAACACAGAAGAACAGGTCTCCACAGCATAGCAACACAGAAGAACAGGTCTCCACAGCATAGCAACACAGAAGAACAGGTCTCCACAGCATAGCAACACAGAAGAACAGGTCTCCACAGCATAGCAACACAGCAGAACATGTCGGTTACCGGTTACTGGTTACTGTTACTGGTTACTGTTTACTGGTTACTGTTACTGGTTACTGGTTACTGGTTACTGTTACTGTTACTGGTTACTGGTTACTGGTTACCGGTTACTGGTTACTGGTTACTGTTACTGGTTACTGTTTACTGGTTACTGTTACTGGGTACTGGTTACTGGTTACTGTTACCGGTTACCGGTTACTGTTACTGGTTACTGTTACTGGTTACTGGTTACTGGTTACTGTTACTGGTTACTGGTTAATGTTACTGGTTACTGTTACCGGTTACTGGTTACTGTTACTGGTTACCGGTTACTGTTACTGGTTACTGGTTACTGTTACTGGTTACTGGTTACAGATACTGGTTACTGGTTACTGGTTACCGGGTACCGGTTACCGGTTACTGTTACTGGTTACTGTTACCGGTTACTGTATACTGTATACTGGTTACTGGTTACTGGTTACTGGTTACTGTTACCGGTTACCGGTTACTGTTACTGGTTACTGGTTACTGTTACCGGTTACTGTTACTGGTTACTGGTTACTGTTACTGGTTACTGGTTACCGGTTACTGGTTACTGGTTACTGGTTACTGGTTACTGGTCACTGTTACTGGTTACTGGTTACCGTTACTGGTTACCGGTTACTGGTTACTGGTTACTGGTTACTGTTACCGGTTACTGTTACCGGTTACCGGTTACCGGTTACTGTTACTGGTTACTGTTACCGGTTACTGTTACTGGTTACTGGTTACTGGTTACTGTTACCGGTTACCGGTTACCGGTTACTGTTACCGGTTACTGTTACTGGTTACTGGTTACTGGTTACTGGTACCGGTTACTGGTTACTGTTACTGGCTACTGTTACCGGTTACTGTTACTGGTTACTGGTTACTGTTACGGTTCGGTTACCTGTTACTGGTTACTGGTTACTGGTTACTGTTACGGTTACGGTTACCAGTTACTGTTACTGTTACTGTTTACTGTTTACTGGTTACTGGTTACTGGTTACTGTTACAGGTTACGGTTACATAGTTACTGTTACTGTTACTTGTTACGGTTACGGTTACCGGTTACTGTTTGGTTGGTTACTGTTACGGTTACAGTTACTGGTTACTGTTACTGGTTACTGGTTACTGTTACTGGTTACTGGTTACTGTTACTGGTTACTGGTTACTGTTACTGGTTACCGGTTACTGTTACTGGTTACTGGTTACTGTTACTGGTTACTGGTTACTGTTACTGGTTACTGGTTACTGTTACTGGTTACTGTTACCGGTTACTGGTTACTGGTTACTGTTACTGGTTACTGGTTACTGTTACTGGTTACTGTTACCGGTTACCGTTCACCGTTTACCGGTTACCGGTTACCTGTTACTGGTTACTGGTTACTGTTACCGGTTACCGGTTACCAGTTACTGTTACTGTTACTGTTTACTGGTTACTGGTTACAGGTTACTGGTTACTGGTTACTGTTACCGGTTACCGGTTACCGGTTACTGTTACTGTTACTTGTTACCGGTTACCGGTTACCGGTTACCGGTTACTGTTACTGGTTACTGTTACCGGTTACCGGTTACCGGTTACTGTTACTGGTTACTGGTTACTGTTACTGGTTACTGGTTACTGTTACTGGTTACTGGTTACTGGTTACTGGTTACTGTTACTGGTTACTGGTTACCGGTTACTGTTACTGGTTACTGGTTACTGGTCACTGTTACTGGTTACTGGTTACTGGTTACTGGTTACTGTTACTGGTTACCGGTTACCGGTTACCGTTACTGTTTACTGTTTACTAGTTACCGGTTACTGGTTACTGGTTACTGTTACTGGTTACTCTTACCGGTTACCGTTTACTGTTACCGGTTACCGTTTACCGGTTACTTGTTACTTGTTACTTGTTACTTGTTACTGGTTACTGGTTACTGGTTACTGTTACCGGTTACCGGTTACCGTTACTGGTTACTGTTTACTGGTTACCGGTTACCGGTTACCGGTTACCGGTTACCGGTTACCGGTTACTGTTACTGTTACTGTTACTGTTACTTGTTACCGGTTACCTGTTACTGGTTATCGGTTACCGGTTACTGTTACCGGTTACTGTTACTGGTTACTGTTACCAGTTACTGTTACCGGTTACTGTTACTGGTTACTGTTTACTGGTTACTGGTTACTGGTTACTGGTTACTTGTTACTTGTTACTGGTTACTGGTTACTGTTACCGGTTACCGGTTACCGGTTACCGGTTACTGTTACCGGTTACTGTTACCGGTTACTGGTTACTGGTTACTGGTTACTGGTCACTGTTACTGGTTACTGGTTACTGTTACCGGTTACTGTTACCGGTTACCGGTTACTGTTACTGGTTACTGTTACCGGTTACTGTTACTGGTTACTGGTTACTGGTTACTGGTTACTGTTACCGGTTACCGGTTACTGTTACTGTTACTGTTACTGTTACTTGTTACCGGTTACCGGTTACCGGTTACTGTTACCGGTTACTGTTACTGGTTACTGTTACCAGTTACTGTTACTGGTTACTGGTTACTGGTTACTGGTTACTGGTTACTGTTACCGGTTACCGGTTACCTGTTATTTGTTACTGGCTACGGTTACCGGTTACCGGTTACTGTTACTGTTACTGTTTACTGGTTACTGGTTACTGGTTACTGTTACCGGTTACCGGTTACCGGTTACTGTTACTGTTACTTGTTACGGTTACCGGTTACTGTTACCGGTTACCGGTTACTGTTACTGTTACTGTTACTTGTTACCGGTTACCGGTTACTGTTACCGGTTACCGGTTACTGTTACCGGTTACTGTTACTGGTTACTGTTACCAGTTACTGTTACTGGTTACTGGTTACTGGTTACTGGTTACTGGTTACTGGTTACTGTTACCGGTTACCGGTTACCTGTTATTTGTTACTGGCTACGGTTACCGGTTACCGGTTACTGTTACTGTTACCGTTTACTGTTTACTGGTTACTGGTTACTGGTTACTGTTACTGTTACTTGTTACGGTTGCCGGTTACTGTTACCGGTTACTGGTTACTGGTTACTGTTACCGGTTACTGTTACGGTTACTGTTACCAGTTACTGTTACTGTTACCGGTTACTGGTTACTGGTTACTGTTACCGGTTACCGGTTACTGGTTACTGGTTACTGTTACTGGTTACTGGTTACTGTTACTGGTTACTGTTACCGGTTACCGTTTACCGTTTACCGGTTACCTGTTACTGGTTACTGGTTACTGGTTACTGTTACCGGTTACCGGTTACCAGTTACTGTTACTGTTTACTGGTTACTGGTTACTGGTTACTGGTTACTGGTTACTGTTACCGGTTACCGGTTACCGGTTACTGTTACTGTTACTTGTTACGGTTACGGTTACCGGTTACCGGTTACTGTTACTGGTTACTGTTACCGGTTACCGGTCACCGGTTACTGTTACTGGTTACTGGTTACTGTTACTGGTTACTGGTTACTGTTACTGGTTACTGGTTACTGGTTACTGTTACTGGTTACTGGTTACCGGTTACTGTTACTGGTTACTGGTTACTGGTCACTGTTACTGGTTACTGGTTACTGGTTACTGGTTACTGTTACTGGTTACCGGTTACCGGTTACCGTTACTGTTTACTGTTTACTAGTTACCGGTTACCGGTTACTGGTTACTGTTACTGGTTACTCTTACCGGTTACCGTTTACTGTTACCGGTTACCGTTTACCGGTTACTTGTTACTTGTTACTTGTTACTTGTTACTTGTTACTGGTTACTGGTTACTGGTTACTGTTACCGGTTACCGGTTACCGTTACTGGTTACTGTTTACTGGTTACCGGTTACCGGTTACCGGTTACCGGTTACTGTTACTGTTACTGTTACTGTTACTTGTTACCGGTTACCTGTTACTGGTTATCGGTTACCGGTTACTGTTACCGGTTACTGTTACTGGTTACTGTTACCAGTTACTGTTACCGGTTACTGTTACTGGTTACTGTTTACTGGTTACTGGTTACTGGTTACTGGTTACTTGTTACTTGTTACTGGTTACTGGTTACTGTTACCGGTTACCGGTTACCGGTTACCGGTTACTGTTACCGGTTACTGTTACCGGTTACTGGTTACTGGTTACTGGTTACTGGTCACTGTTACTGGTTACTGGTTACTGTTACTGGTTACTGGTTACTGTTACCGGTTACTGTTACCGGTTACCGGTTACCGGTTACTGTTACTGGTTACTGTTACCGGTTACTGTTACTGGTTACTGGTTACTGGTTACTGTTACCGGTTACCGGTTACCTGTTACTTGTTACCGGTTACCGGTTACCGGTTACTGTTACCGGTTACTGTTACTGGTTACTGTTACCAGTTACTGTTACTGGTTACTGGTTACTGGTTACTGGTTACTGTTACCGGTTACCGGTTACCTGTTATTTGTTACTGGCTACGGTTACCGGTTACCGGTTACTGTTACTGTTACTGTTTACTGTTTACTGGTTACTGGTTACTGGTTACTGTTACTTGTTACGGTTACCGGTTACTGTTACCGGTTACCGGTTACTGTTACTGTTACTGTTACTTGTTACCGGTTACCGGTTACTGTTACCGGTTACCGGTTACTGTTACTGGTTACTGTTACCAGTTACTGTTACTGGTTACTGGTTACTGGTTACTGGTTACTGGTTACTGTTACCGGTTACCGGTTACCTGTTATTTGTTACTGGCTACGGTTACCGGTTACCGGTTACTGTTACTGTTACTGTTTACTGTTTACTGGTTACTGGTTACTGGTTACTGTTACTGTTACTTGTTACGGTTACCGGTTACTGTTACCGGTTACTGGTTACTGGTTACTGTTACCGGTTACTGTTACGGTTACTGTTACCAGTTACTGTTACTGTTACCGGTTACTGGTTACTGGTTACTGTTACCGGTTACCGGTTACTGGTTACTGGTTACTGTTACCGGTTACCGGTTACCGGTTACCGGTTACTGGTTACTGTTACTGGTTACTGTTACCGGTTACCGTTACCGGTTACTGTTACCGGTTACTGGTTACTGTTACTGGTTAATGGTTACTGTTACTGGTTACTGTTACTGGTTACTGTTACTGGTTACTGGTTACTGGTTACCGGTTACTGTTACTGGTTACTGTTACTGGTTACTGTTACCGGTTACCGTTTACTGGTTACCGTTACTGGTTACTGGTTACTGGTTACTGGTTACTGTTACCGGTTACCGTTACCGGTTACTGTTACTGGTTACTGGTTACTGGTTACTGTTTACTGGTTACTGGTTACTGTTACTGGTTACCGGTTACTGTTACTGGTTACTGGTTACTGTTACCGGTTACTGGTTACTGGTTACTGTTACTGGTTACTGTTACTGGTTACTGTTACCGGTTACTGGTTACTGTTACTGGTTACCGGTTACTGTTACTGGTTACTGGTTACTGTTACTGGTTACTGTTACTGGTTACTGTTTACTGGTTACTGGTTACTGTTGCTGGTTACTGTTACTGGTTACTGTTACTGGTTACTGTTACTGGTTACCGGTTACCGGTTACTGTTACTGGTTACTGGTTACTGGTTACTGGTTACCGTTACTGGTTACTGATTACCGGTTACCGGTTACTGTTACTGTTACTGGTTACTGTTACCGGTTACTGTTTACTGGTTACTGTTACTGGTTACTGTTACCGGTTACTGGTTACTGGTTACTGGTTACTGTTACTGGTTACTGGTTACTGGTTACTGGTTAATGTTACTGGTTACTGGTTACTGGTCACTGTTACTGGTTACCGGTTACTGTTACTGGTTACTGGTTACTGTTACCGGTTACTGTTACCTTTTACCGGTTACCGGTTACTGTTACTGGTTACTGGTTACTGTTACCGGTTACCGTTTACCGGTTACCGGTTACTTGTTATTTGTTACTGGTTACGGTTACCGGTTACTGGTTACCGGTTACTGTTACTGTTACTGTTTACTGTTTACTGTTTACTGGTTACTGGTTACTTGTTACTGGTTACTGTTACCGGTTACCGGTTACTGTTACTGTTACTGTTACTTGTTACCGGTTACCGGTCACCGGTTACCGGTTACTGTTACCGGTTACTGTTACTGGTTACTGTTACTGGTTACTGGTTACTGGTTACTGTTACCGGTTACCGGTTACTTGTTATTTGTTACTGGTTACGGTTACCGGTTACCGGTTACTGTTACTGTTACTGTTTACTGTTTACTGGTTACTGGTTACTGGTACCGGTTACCGGTTACCGGTTACCGGTTACTGTTACTGTTACTGTTACTTGTTACCGGTTACCGGTTACTGTTACCGGTTACTGGTTACTGGTTACTGTTACCGGTTACTGTTACCAGTTACTGTTACCAGTTACTGTTACTGGTTACTGGTTACTGTTACCGGTTACCGGTTACCGGTTACCGGTTACCGGTTACTGTTACCGGTTACTGTTACCTGTTACTGGTTACTGGTTACTGGTTACTGGTTACTGTTACCGGTTACCGGTTACCGGTTACTGTTACTGTTTACTGGTTACTGGTTACTGTTACCGGTTACCGGTTACCGGTTACTGTTACAGTTTACTGGTTACTGGTTACTGTTACCTGTTACCGGTTACCGGTTACTGTTACCGGTTACTGTTACTGTTACTGGTTACTGTTACTGGTTACCGGTTACCGGTTACTGTTACTGGTTACTGGTTACTGGTTACTGGTTACTGGTTACCGGTTACCGGTTACCGGTTACTGTTACTGTTACTGTTACTGTTTACTGTTTACTGTTTACTGGTTACTGGTTACTTGTTACTGGTTACTGTTACCGGTTACCGGTTACTGTTACTGTTACTTGTTACCGGTTACCGGTCACCGGTTACCGGTTACTGTTACCGGTTACTGTTACTGGTTACTGTTACTGGTTACTGGTTACTAGTTACTGGTTACTGGTTACTGTTACCGGTTACCGGTTACTTGTTATTTGTTACTGGTTACGGTTACCGGTTACCGGTTACTGTTACTGTTACTGTTTACTGTTTACTGGTTACTGGTTACTGGTACGGTTACGGTTACCGGTTACTGTTATTGTTACTGTTACTTGTTACCGGTTACCGGTTACCGGTTACTGTTACCGGTTACTGGTTACTGGTTACTGTTACCGGTTACTGTTACCAGTTACTGTTACCAGTTACTGTTACTGGTTACTGGTTACTGTTACCGGTTACCGGTTACCGGTTACCGGTTACCGGTTACTGTTACCGGTTACCGGTTACCGGTTACTGTTACCGGTTACTGTTACCTGTTACTGGTTACTGGTTACTGTTACCGGTTACCGGTTACTTGTTATTTGTTACTGGTTACGGTTACCGGTTACCGGTTACTGTTACTGTTACTGTTTACTGTTTACTGGTTACTGGTTACTGGTACCGGTTACCGGTTACCGGTTACTGTTATTGTTACTGTTACTTGTTACCGGTTACCGGTTACCGGTTACTGTTACCGGTTACTGGTTACTGGTTACTGTTACCGGTTACTGTTACCAGTTACTGTTACCAGTTACTGTTACTGGTTACTGGTTACTGTTACCGGTTACCGGTTACCGGTTACCGGTTACCGGTTACTGTTACCGGTTACCGGTTACCGGTTACTGTTACCGGTTACTGTTACCTGTTACTGGTTACTGGTTACTGGTTACTGGTTACTGTTACCGGTTACCGGTTACCGGTTACTGTTACTGTTTACTGGTTACTGGTTACTGTTACCGGTTACCGGTTACCGGTTACTGTTACAGTTTACTGGTTACTGGTTACTGTTACCGGTTACCGGTTACCGGTTACCAGGTTACTGTTAGGGTTACTGTTACCGGTTACTGTTACCGGTTACTGGTTACTGTTACCAGTTACTGTTACTGGTTACTGGTTACTGGTTACTGGTTACTGGTTACTGGTCACTGTTACTGGTTACTGGTTACTGTTACTGGTTACTGGTTACTGTTACCGGTTACTGTTACCGGTTACCGGTTACCGGTTACTGTTACTGGTTACTGTTACCGGTTACCGTTTACCGGTTACCGGTTACCGGTTACTGTTACTGTTACTGTTACTGTTTACTGTTTACTGTTTACTGGTTACTGTTACCGGTTACCGGTTACTGTTACTGTTACTGTTACTTGTTACCGGTTACCGGTTACTGTTACCGGTTACCGGTTACCGGTTACTGTTACCGGTTACTGTTACTGGTTACTGTTACCAGTTACTGTTACTGGTTACTGTTACCGGTTACCGGTTACCTGTTATTTGTTACTGGTTACGGTTACCGGTTACCGGTTACTGTTACTGTTACTGTTTACTGTTTACTGGTTAATGGTTACTGGTTACTGTTACCGGTTACCGGTTACTGTTACTGTTACTTGTTACCGGTTACCGGTTACTGTTACCGGTTACTGGTTACTGTTACCGGTTACTGTTACGGTTACTGTTACCAGTTACTGTTACTGTTACTGGTTACTGGTTACTGGTTACTGGTGACTGATTACTGGTTACTGTTACCGGTTACCGGTTACCGGTTACTGTTACTGGTTACTGTTACCGGTTACTGTTACTGGTTACTGGTTACTGGTTACTGGTTACTGGTTACTGTTACTGGTTACTGGTTACCGGTTACCGGTTACTGTTACTGTTACTGGTTACTGTTACCGGTTACCGTTTACTGGTTACTGTTACTGGTTACTGGTTACTGTTACCGGTTACTGTTACTGGTTACTGGTTACTGGTTACTGGTTACTGGTTACTGTTACTGGTTACTGGTTACTGGTTAATGTTACTGGTTACTGGTTACCGGTTACCGGTTACCGGTTACTGTTACTGTTACTGTTACTGTTTACTGTTTACTGTTTACTGGTTACTGGTTACTTGTTACTGGTTACTGTTACCGGTTACCGGTTACTGTTACTGTTACTTGTTACCGGTTACCGGTCACCGGTTACCGGTTACTGTTACCGGTTACTGTTACTGGTTACTGTTACTGGTTACTGGTTACTAGTTACTGGTTACTGGTTACTGTTACCGGTTACCGGTTACTTGTTATTTGTTACTGGTTACGGTTACCGGTTACCGGTTACTGTTACTGTTACTGTTTACTGTTTACTGGTTACTGGTTACTGGTACCGGTTACCGGTTACCGGTTACTGTTATTGTTACTGTTACTTGTTACCGGTTACCGGTTACCGGTTACTGTTACCGGTTACTGGTTACTGGTTACTGTTACCGGTTACTGTTACCAGTTACTGTTACCAGTTACTGTTACTGGTTACTGGTTACTGTTACCGGTTACCGGTTAGGCCCGGTTACGGTTACTGTTACGGTTACCGGTTACCGGTTACTGTTACCGGTTACTGTTACCTGTTACTGGTTACTGGTTACTGTTACCGGTTACCGGTTACTTGTTATTTGTTACTGGTTACGGTTACCGGTTACCGGTTACTGTTACTGTTACTGTTTACTGTTTACTGGTTACTGGTTACCGGTTACCGGTTACCGGTTACTGTTATTGTTACTGTTACTTGTTACCGGTTACCGGTTACCGGTTACTGTTACCGGTTACTGGTTACTGGTTACTGTTACCGGTTACTGTTACCAGTTACTGTTACCAGTTACTGTTACTGGTTACTGGTTACTGTTACCGTTACCGGTTACCGGTTACTGTTACCGGTTACTGTTACTGTTAGGTTACGGTTACGGTTACTGTTACCGGTTACTGTTACCTGTTACTGGTTACTGGTTACTGGTTACTGGTTACTGTTACCGGTTACCGGTTACCGGTTACTGTTACTGTTTACTGGTTACTGGTTACTGTTACCGGTTACCGGTTACCGGTTACTGTTACAGTTTACTGGTTACTGGTTACTGTTGTTACCGGTTACCGGTTACTGTTACCGGTTACTGTTACTGTTATTTGTTACCGGTTACTGTTACCGGTTACTGTTACCGGTTACTGGTTACTGTTACCAGTTACTGTTACTGGTTACTGGTTACTGGTTACTGGTTACTGGTTACTGGTCACTGTTACTGGTTACTGGTTACTGTTACTGGTTACTGGTTACTGTTACGGTTACTGTTACCGGTTACCGGTTACCGGTTACTGTTACTGGTTACTGGGAATTGTTTACCGTTGTTACCGGTTACTGTTACTGTTACTGTTACTGTTTACTGTTTACTGTTTACTGGTTACTGTTACCGGTTACCGGTTACTGTTACTGTTACTGTTACTTGTTACCGGTTACCGTTACTGTTATGTTACCGGTTACGGTTACTGTTACCGGTTACTGTTACTGGTTACTGTTACCAGTTACTGTTACTGTTACACCGGTTACCGGTTACCTGTTATTTGTTACTGGTTACGGTTACGGTTAGCCGGTTACTGTTACTGTTACTGTTTACTGTTTACTGGTTAATGGTTACTGGTTACTGTTACCGGTTCGGTTACTGTTACTGTTACTTGTTACGGTTCGGTTACTGTTATCTGGTTACTGGTTACTGTTACCGGTTACTGTTACTGTTACTGTTACCAGTTACTGTTACTGTTACTGGTTACTGGTTACTGGTTACTGGTGACTGATTACTGGTTACTGTTCCCCGGTTACGGTTACTGTTACTGGTTACTGACGGTTACTGTTACTGGTTACTGGTTTTGGTTACTGTTAGTTAGTTTACGTTGTTACCTGTTACCGTTACTGGTTACTGTTCGGTTACTGTTACTGGTTACTGTTACCAGTTACTGTTACTGTTACTGGTTACTGGTTACTGGTTACTGGTTACTGGTTACTGGTGACTGATTACATCTGCGGTTACCGTTACCGTTACTGTTACTGGTTACTGTTACCGGTTACTGTTACTGGTTACTGGTTACTGTTGTTACGTTTGTTACGGTTACCTGTTGGTTACTGGTTACTGTTACCGTTACTGTTACTGGTTACTGTTACCAGTTACTGTTACTGGTTACTGGTTACTGGTTACTGGTTACTGGTTACTGATTACTGTTACCGGTTACCGGTTACCGGTTACTGTTACTGGTTACTGTTACCGGTTACTGTTACCGGTTACTGGTTACTGGTTACTGTTACCCGTTACCGGTTACCGGTTACTGTTACTGTTTACTGGTTACTGGTTACTGTTACCGGTTACCGGTTACCGGTTACTGTTACCGGTTACCGGTTACTGTTACCGGTTACCGGTTACCGGTTACTGTTACCGGTTACTGGTTACTGTTACCGGTTACTGGTTACTGTTACCGGTTACGGTTACTGGTTACTGGTTACTGGTTACTGGTTACTGTTGCTGGTTACAGATAAATTATGGTACAGTATCTAGAGAGAGAGACAGACAAAGTATGGTACAATATCTAGAGAGATATTACAATATAATCTCCTGCCTCTGCCTGCCTCACATGGGGCAGGAAATGGCTCCTGCACCATGATCCGTTCCAGTTCGCAAAAGCCAAGGATTCCTGCAATGCCATCCAACATATTATACAATACATATTACAGTGGAAATTACAATAGGAAATACATCCAAATGTCTGTGTCTCTTCACTGTCCCTGTTGTGCCGTGAGATGTTCTTTTATCTGTTATGGAATCTGGTTTAATTGCTAGATACAGTTACCTGGGTTACCAACAAGTTCCATGTTGCCATGGCTCTATTTAATACTGTCTGTTTCCCAGCCTCTGTTTTTGACCTTTGGGGGATATGAAGAGACCTCTGGTTTTGACCTTTGGCGGATATGAAGAGACCTCTGGTTTTGACCTTTGGCGGATATGAAGAGACCTCTGGTTTTGACCTTTGGGGATATGAAGAGGCCTCTGGTTGCGTCTTGTCTTGTATTGATGAATGTCTGAACTGTGTGCCAACATCTTCAACAGACAGTTAGGTACCTTCAACACATCAACACCTCGCACAGAGACACATAGAGAAACAGTCAGTCTCTCCACATCTTTGAGCCAGGGGTGGCAGGGTAGCCTAGTGGTTAGAGCGTTGGACTAGGAACCAGAAGGTTGCAAGTTCAAATCCCTGAGCTGACAAGGTACAAATCTGTTATTCTGCCCCTGAACAGGCAGTTAACCCACTGTTCCTAGGCCATCATTGAAAATAAGAATTTGTTCTTAACTGACTTGCATAGTTAAATAAATTAAATCATCTTTGAGACTGACATGTATTTTACTGACACTTTCCGTCCGTGTTCATCGAAGTGCGATACGCGCTGCTCTGTTTTGGACCGACTGCCATTTACCTACAATATGTCCTTATATGCCACACAGGACCACACGGCTGGGCAGTCATCCAGGTGTGTCAAAACTAGGGCCTGTAGGACCTGTCTGGTCGACTGAGATATCAAGAAAGCAGAACAACGCCCTGTCATGGACAGACCTCTTCCCATTTTAGCAACCATTGAGTCGATATGTTTTGACCATGACAGTTTACTATCTAGGGTTACAACCAGCAGTTTAGTCTCCTCAACTTGCTCAATTTTACTGGGTTGGGGGGAGGAAGAGAGGAGGGGTGTGGAGGAGAGGGGGAGGAAGTGAGGAGGAGTGTGTAGGAGAGGGGGAGGAAGAGAGGAGGAGTGTGGAGGAGAGGGGGAGGAAGAGAGGAGGGGTGTGGAGGAGAGAGGGGGAGGGGAGGAGAGAGGAGGAGGGGTGTGGAGGGAGAGGGGGAAGAGAGGAGTGTGGAGGGAGGGGGAGGAAGGGGGAGGAGTGTGGAGGAGGAAGATGAGGAGGGGTGTGGAGGAGAGAGGGAGGAAGAGGAGGAGTGTGGAGGAGAGGGGGAGGAAGAGGAGGAGGAGTGTGGAGGAGAGTGGAGGAGAGGGGGGGAAAGATGAGGAAGAGGGGTGTGGAGGGAGGGGGAGGGGGGAGGGGGAAGAGGAGGAGTGTGGAGTGTGGAGGAGAGTGGGGGAGGAAGAGAGTGGGGGAGGAGGGGTGTGGAGGGGAGAAGAGGAGGGGAGGAAGAGGAGGAGTGTGGAGTGTGGAGGAGAGGGGGGAGGAAGAGGAGGGAGTGTGGAGGAGGAGAGTAGGAGGAAGAGAGGAGGAGGGGAGGTGTTCTGTTTCTCTCTCCTCTGTCCATAATTGATCCCTGGAGTGGAGGAGCTTCCTGTCTGAAGGTGGCTGGGACACCTTCACACCACACACACCTGCAGTTACACACACACACACACAAACCTC
>NW_024609187.1:37500-100000 GCF_018296145.1 Oncorhynchus tshawytscha
ACTAGTCTACCTGTCTCTAACCACTAGGCTACCTGCCTCTAACCACTAGGCTACCTGCCTCTAACCACTAGGCTACCTGCCTCTAACCACTAGGCTACCTGCCTCTAACCACTAGTCTACCTGCCTCTAACCACTAGGCTACCTGCCTCTAACCACTAGGCTACCTGCCTCTAACCACTAGTCTACCTGCCTCTAACCACTAGGCTACCTGCCTCTAACCACTAGGCTACCTGCCTCTAACCACTAGTCTACCTGTCTCTAACCACTAGGCTACCTGCCTCTAACCACTAGGCTACCTGCCTCTAACCACTAGGCTACCTGCCTCTAACCACTAGTCTACCTGTCTCTAACCACTAGGCTACCTGCCTCTAACCACTAGGCTACCTGCCTCTAACCACTAGGCTACCTGCCTCTAACCACTAGGCTACCTGCCTCTAACCACTAGGCTACCTGCCTCTAACCACTAGGCTACCTGCCTCTAACCACTAGGCTACCTGCCTCTAACCACTAGGCTACCTGCCTCTAACCACTAGGCTACCTGCCTCTAACCACTAGTCTACCTGTCTCTAACCACTAGGCTACCTGCCTCTAACCACTAGGCTACCTGCCTCTAACCACTAGGCTACCTGCCTCTAACCACTAGGCTACCTGCCTCTAACCACTAGGCTACCTGCCTCTAACCACTAGGCTACCTGCCTCTAACCACTAGGCTACCTGCCTCTAACCACTAGGCTACCTGCCTCTAACCACTAGTCTACCTGCCTCTAACCACTAGGCTACCTGCCTCTAACCACTAGGCTACCTGCCTCTAACCACTAGTCTACCTGTCTCTAACCACTAGGCTACCTGCCTCTAACCACTAGGCTACCTGCCTCTAACCACTAGTCTACCTGTCTCTAACCACTAGGCTACCTGCCTCTAACCACTAGGCTACCTGCCTCTAACCACTAGGCTACCTGCCTCTAACCACTAGTCTACCTGTCTCTAACCACTAGGCTACCTGCCTCTAACCACTAGGCTACCTGCCTCTAACCACTAGGCTACCTGCCTCTAACCACTAGGCTACCTGCCTCTAACCACTAGGCTACCTGCCTCTAACCACTAGGCTACCTGCCTCTAACCACTAGGCTACCTGCCTCTAACCACTAGTCTACCTGTCTCTAACCACTAGGCTACCTGCCTCTAACCACTAGGCTACCCTGCCTCTAACCACTAGGCTACCTGCCTCTAACCACTAGGCTACCTGCCTCTAACCACTAGGCTACCTGCCTCTAACCACTAGGCTACCTGCCTCTAACCACTAGGCTACCTGCCTCTAACCACTAGGCTACCTGCCTCTAACCACTAGGCTACCTGCCTCTAACCACTAGGCTACCTGCCTCTAACCACTAGGCTACCTGCCTCTAACCACTAGGCTACCTGCCTCTAACCACTAGTCTACCTGTCTCTAACCACTAGGCTACCTGCCTCTAACCACTAGGCTACCTGCCTCTAACCACTAGGCTACCTGACTCTAACCACTAGGCTACCTGCCTCTAACCACTAGGCTACCTGCCTCTAACCACTAGGCTACCTGCCTCTAACCACTAGGCTACCTGCCTCTAACCACTAGGCTACCTGCCTCTAACCACTAGGCTACCTGCCTCTAACCACTAGGCTACCTGCCTCTAACCACTAGGCTACCTGCCTCTAACCACTAGGCTACCTGCCTCTAACCACTAGGCTACCTGCCTCTAACCACTAGTCTACCTGCCTCTAACCACTAGGCTACCTGCCTCTAACCACTAGGCTACCTGCCTCTAACCACTAGGCTACCTGCCTCTAACCACTAGGCTACCTGCCTCTAACCACTAGTCTACCTGCCTCTAACCACTAGGCTACCTGCCTCTAACCACTAGGCTACCCGCCTCTAACCACTAGGCTACCCGCCTCTAACCACTAGGCTACCGCCTCTAACCACTAGGCTACCCGCCTCTAACCACTAGGCTACCCGCCTCTAACCACTAGGCTACCCGCCTCTAACCACTAGGCTACCCGCCTCTAACCACTAGGCTACCGCCTCTAACCACTAGGCTATCTGCCTCTAACCACTAGGCTACCTGCCTCTAACCACTAGGCTACCTGCCTCTAACCACTAGGCTACCTGCCTCTAACCACTAGGCTACCTGCCACTAACCACTAGGCTACCTGCCTCTAACCACTAGTCTACCTGCCTCTAACCACTAGGCTACCTGCCTCTAACCACTAGGCTACCTGCCTCTAACCACTAGGCTACCTGCCTCTAACCACTAGGCTACCTGCCTCTAACCACTAGGCTACCTGCCTCTAACCACTAGGCTACCTGCCTCTAACCACTAGGCTACCTGCCTCTAACCACTAGGCTACCTGCCTCTAACCACTAGTCTACCTGCCTCTAACCACTAGGCTACCTGCCTCTAACCACTAGGCTACCTGCCTCTAACCACTAGGCTACCTGCCTCTAACCACTAGGCTACCTGCCTCTAACCACTAGGCTACCTGCCTCTAACCACTAGGCTACCTGCCTCTAACCACTAGTCTACCTGCCTCTAACCACTAGGCTACCTGCCTCTAACCACTAGGCTACCTGCCTCTAACCACTAGGCTACCTGCCTCTAACCACTAGGCTACCTGCCTCTAACCACTAGGCTACCTGCCTCTAACCACTAGGCTACCTGCCTCTAACCACTAGGCTACCTGCCTCTAACCACTAGGCTACCTGCCTCTAACCACTAGGCTACCTGCCTCTAACCACTAGGCTACCTGCCTCTAACCACTAGTCTACCTGCCTCTAACCACTAGGCTACCTGCCTCTAACCACTAGGCTACCTGCCTCTAACCACTAGGCTACCTGCCTCTAACCACTAGGCTACCTGTCTCTAACCACTAGGCTACCTGCCTCTAACCACTAGGCTACCTGCCTCTAACCACTAGGCTACCTGCCTCTAACCACTAGGCTACCTGCCTCTAACCAGTAGGCTACCTGCCTCTAACCACTAGGCTACCTGCCTCTAACCACTGGGCTACCTGTCTCTAACCACTGGGCTACCTGCCTCTAACCACTAGGCTACCTGCCTCTAACCACTAGGCTACCTGTCTCTAACCACTAGGCTACCTGTCTCTAACCACTAGGCTACCTGCCTGTACCCACTAGGCTACCTGCCTGTACCCACTAGGCTACCTGCCTCTAACCACTAGGCTACCTGCCTCTAACCACTAGGCTACCTGTCTCTAACCACTAGGCTACCCTGCCTCTAACCACTAGGCTACCTGCCTCTAACCACTAGGCTACCTGCCTCTAACCACTAGGCTACCTGCCTCTAACCACTAGGCTACCTGTCTCTAACCACTGGGCTACCTGCCTCTAACCACTAGGCTACCTGCCTCTAACCACTAGGCTACCTGCCTCTAACCACTAGTCTACCTGTCTCTAACCACTGGGCTACCTGCCTCTAACCACTAGGCTACCCTGCCTCTAACCACTAGGCTACCCCACCTCTAACCACTAGGCTACCCCGCCTCTAACCACTAGGCTACCTGCCTCTAACCACTAGGCTACCTGCCTCTAACCACTAGGCTACCTGCCTCTAACCACTAGGCTACCTGCCTCTAACCACTAGGCTACCTGCCTCTAACCACTAGTCTACCTGCCTCTAACCACTAGGCTACCTGCCTCTAACCACTAGGCTACCTGCCTCTAACCACTAGGCTACCTGCCTCTAACCACTAGGCTACCTGCCTCTAACCACTAGGCTACCTGCCTCTAACCACTAGGCTACCTGCCTCTAACCACTAGGCTACCTGCCTCTAACCACTAGGCTACCTGTCTCTAACCACTAGGCTACCTGCCTCTAACCACTAGGCTACCTGCCTCTAACCACTAGGCTACCTGCCTCTAACCACTAGGCTACCTGCCTCTAACCACTAGGCTACCTGCCTCTAACCACTAGGCTACCTGCCTCTAACCACTAGGCTACCTGCCTCTAACCACTAGGCTACCTGCCTCTAACCACTAGGCTACCTGCCTCTAACCACTAGGCTACCTGCCTCTAACCACTAGGCTACCTGCCTCTAACCACTAGGCTACCTGTCTCTAACCACTAGGCTACCTGCCTCTAACCACTAGACTACCTGCCTCTAACCACTAGGCTACCTGCCTCTAACCACTAGGCTACCTGCCTCTAACCACTAGGATACCTGCCTCTAACCACTAGGATACCTGCCTCTAACCACTAGGCTACCTGCCTCTAACCACTAGGCTACCTGCCTCTAACCACTAGGCTACCTGCCTCTAACCACTAGGCTACCTGCCTCTAACCACTAGGCTACCTGCCTCTAACCACTAGGCTACCTGCCTCTAACCACTAGGCTACCTGCCTCTAACCACTAGGCTACCTGCCTCTAACCACTAGGCTACCTGCCTCTAACCACTAGGATACCTGCCTCTAACCACTAGGCTACCTGTCTCTAACCACTAGGCTACCTGTCTCTAACCACTAGGCTACCTGCCTCTAACCACTAGGCTACCCTGCCTATAACCACTAGGCTACCTGCCTCTAACCACTAGGCTACCTGCCTCTAACCACTAGGCTACCTGTCTCTAACCACTAGGCTACCTGCCTCTAACCACTAGGCTACCTGCCTCTAACCACTAGGCTACCTGCCTCTAACCACTAGGCTACCTGCCTCTAACCACTAGGCTACCTGCCTCTAACCACTAGGCTACCTGCCTCTAACCACTAGGCTACCTGCCTCTAACCACTAGGCTACCTGCCTCTAACCACTAGGCTACCCTGCCCTAACCACTAGGCTACCTGTCTCTAACCACTAGGCTACCTGCCTCTAACCACTAGGCTACCTGCCTCTAACCACTAGGCTACCTGTCTCTAACCACTAGGCTACCTGCCTCTAACCACTAGGCTACCTGCCTCTAACCACTAGGCTACCTGCCTCTAACCACTAGGCTACCTGCCTCTAACCACTAGGCTACCTGCCTCTAACCACTAGGCTACCTGCCTCTAACCACTAGGCTACCTGCCTCTAACCACTAGGCTACCTGCCTCTAACCACTAGGCTACCTGCCTCTAACCACTAGGCTACCTGCCTCTAACCACTAGGCTACCTGCCTCTAACCACTAGGCTACCTGCCTCTAACCACTAGGCTACCTGTCTCTAACCACTAGGCTACCTGTCTCTAACCACTAGGCCACCTGCCTCTAACCACTAGGCTACCTGCCTCTAACCACTAGGCTACCTGCCTCTAACCACTAGGCTACCTGCCTCTAACCACTAGGCTACCTGTCTCTAACCACTAGGCTACCTGTCTCTAACCACTAGGCTACCTGCCTCTAACCACTAGGCTACCTGTCTCTAACCACTAGGCTACCTGCCTCTAACCACTAGGCTACCTGCCTCTAACCACTAGGCTACCTGTCTCTAACCACTAGGCTACCTGCCTCTAACCACTAGGCTACCTGCCTCTAACCACTAGGCTACCTGCCTCTAACCACTAGGCTACCTGCCTCTAACCACTAGGCTACCTGCCACCCCCACGTCATTTCCTTTTAAAAGGCTGTGATCCACATACGGCCTTGTGGATTGTACAGTTTCACTGGTCTACCTCTCAGCTCTGGAAATGAACATTATACTGCGTTTTCATGGAACTTAGCGTTGTAATAATATCTAGAGAAGCTCTGATAGTGCCATCCTTCCACCAAAAGAGGGCCTTTCTACTTTGATATTTTAAGTAGAAATTATACATCAATATTGAAATTGAAATGCCTGTTATATTAAATGAAGTAGACCACATTGAAAATGAAATGAATCTGATTAGTGATTCGTCTAATCACATGAAATGTCTCTCTCTCTCTCATTTTAAGGTCAACTCTGTCATGTGAACTGAACTCTGGTCAATTTAAGGTCATCTCTGCCATGTGAACTGAACTCTGGTCAATTTAAGGTCATCTCTGCCATGTGAACTGAACTCTGGTCAATTTAAGGTCAACTCTGTTATGTGAACTGAACTCTGGTCATTTTAAGGTCATCTCTGCCATGTGAACTGAACTCTGGTCAATTTAAGGTCAACTCTGTTATGTGAACTGAACTCTGGTCATTTTAAGGTCAGCTCTGTCATGTGAACTGAACTCTGGTCATTTTAAGGTCAACTCTGTCTTGTGAACTGAACTCTGATTTTAATATGGTGAGACTATTACTTAATAAAAGGTTCATTATCTTTTTCAAAGGAAACATTGAACATCTAATAGGCAAATCATATACTCTAAAAGAAGATGAGCTGGTTCTACTCCGTTTGGCCATTTTCCGGTGTTTTCCGGTGTTTTGGCCATTTTTCAGAGTTTTCCGGTGTTTTGGCCATTTGTCGGTGTTTTGGCCATTTTCCGGTGTTTTGGCCATTTTCCGGTGTTTTCCGGTGTTTTTGTAAGGGTTTTCCTCCTCTTCGTCTGAGGAAGAGTAAGGATTGGACCAAAGCGCAGCGTGGTAAGTGTTCATGATGATTTTAATTAAAGAAAGCACTGAACACTGAAACAAAACACTAAACGATGAAAATTAATAAACGATGACGTGTGACAAACACTCACACGGAAACAAACACCCACAAACCAACAAACGTGTGGCGACAAACAACAGAAACAAACACCCACAAACCAAAACCGTGTGGCGACAAACACTCACACGGAAACAAACACCCACAAACCAACAGTGAAACAGTACCGTGTGGCGACAAACACTCACACGGAAACAAACACCCACAAACCAACAGTGAAACAGTACCGTGTGGCCCAAACACTCACACGGAAACAAACACCCACAAACCAACAGTGAAATCCAGGCAACCTAAGTATGATTCTCAATCAGAGACAACTAACGACACCTGCCTCTGATTGAGAACCATACTAGGCCGAACACAAAAACCAACATAGAAAAGCAAACATAGACTGCCCACCCCAACTCACGCCCTGACCATACTAAAACAAAGATAAAATAACAGAACTATGGTCAGAACGTGACAATTTTGGACATTTTTAGGGTTTTTTTCCGGTGTTTTGTCCATTTTCTGGTGTTTTGGCCATTTTCTGGTGTTTTGGCCATTTTCCAGTGTTTTGGCCATTTTCAGTGTTTTGTTGTGAACAACTGAATGGGTCAAGGGATAACACATCAACCCTCTGAGGTGTAGAAAGACAGGCTTCTAAGGATAGAAATGTTTCAACAAGTAATGTTTTTGTGTGAAGCTTGTATTCAATTGCCCCTCCCTGTAGCGCTCAATCCCCCCGTCACAAGAGGAGAGGCTGATTTAAGAGGAAATGGTCAAAATGGCCTGTTATTGTCAACCCTGTTACGGTCAACCCTGTTACTGTCAACCCTGTTATTGTCAACCCTGTTACTGTCAACCCTGTTACGGTCAACCCTGTTACGGTCAACCCTGTTACGGTCAACCCTGTTACTGTCAACCCTGGTACTGTCAACCTTGGTACTGTCAACCCTGGTACTGTCAACCTTGTTACTGTCAACCCTGTTACGGTCAACCCTGTTACTGTCAACCCTGTTACGGTCAACCCTGTTACGGTCAACCCTGTTACGGTCAACCCTGTTACTGTCAACCCTGTTACTGTCAACCCTGTTACGGTCAACCCTGTTACGGTCAACCCTTTTACGGTCAACCCTGTTACGGTCAACCCTGTTACGGTCAACCTTGATACTGTCAACCCTGTTACTGTCAACCCTGTTACTGTCAACCCTGTTACGGTCAACCCTGTTACTGTCAACCCTGTTACGGTCAACCCTGTTACGGTCAACCCTGTTACTGTCAACCCTGTTACGGTCAACCCTGTTACTGTCAACCCTGTTACGGTCAACATTGGTACTGTCAACCCTGTTACGGTCAACCCTGTTACGGTCAACCCTGGTACTGTCAACCCTGTTACGGTCAACCCCGTTACTGTCAACCCTGTTACTGTGTTACTCTCAACCCTGTTACTGTCAAACCTGTTACGGTCACGCCTGTTACTGTCAACCCTGTTACGGTCAACCCTGGTACTGTCAACCCTGTTACGGTCAACCCTGGTACTGTCAACCCTGTTACGGTCAACCCTGTTACTTTATTTGGCACTTGATGGGCACTTACGATTGTCATTTTTTATTTAACCCCTGAGATGGGAAAACATGTTTGTTATGAAGTTGAACATCGGGCATTTATGACAGAATGTTAAAATGAGGTGAAATAACGGGGGGGCAGAGTTACACTATGGGGGACAGAGTTACACTACGGGGGGCAGAGTTACACTATGGGGGGCAGAGTTACACTACGGGGGGGGCAGAGTTACACGGGGGGGGGGGGGCAGAGTTACACTACGGGGGGGCAGAGTTACACCACGGGGGGGAGACAGAGTTACACTACGGGGGGGAGACAGAGTTACACTACGGGAGGGGCAGAGTTACATTACGGGGGGGCAGAGTTACACCACGGGGGGGGGACAGAGTTACACTACGGGGGGGGGGACAGAGTTACACTACGGGGGGGGACAGAGTTACACTACGGGGGGGGAGACAGAGTTACACTACGGGGGGGGAACAGAGTTACACTACGGGGGGAGACAGAGTTACACACGGGGGGGGCCAGAGTTACACTACGGGGGGGGACAGAGTTACACTAGGGGGGGGCAGAGTTACACTACGGGGGGGGAAGAGTTACACACTGAAAATGGGGGGGGAGACAGAGTTACACTACGGGGGGAGACAGAGTTACACTACGGGGGGGACAGAGTTACACTACGGGGCGGGGACAGAGTTACACTATGGGGGGGCAGAGGGGGGAACAGAGTTACACTACGGGGGGGGACAGAGTTACACTACGGGGGGGGACAGAGTTACACTACTGGGGGGGGATGAAGGGGACAGAGTTACACTACGGGGGGTGGGTGAAGGGGACAGAGTTACACTACGGGGGGTGGGTGAAGGGGACAGAGTTACACTACGGGGGTTCATTTGGAGGAACGACCCTACTGAGTTTGATGACTTCTGTCCTCCTCTCAGAGTGTTGCGTAAGGACACACAAACCACATTAAAATCCTCTAACTTCTCAAAACGTTGTGTATTGATTGACACTGTCACGTGCTCCTCGTTGCGTGTCTTTGAGCTCACGGTAATTACACATGTTCAAGATTCCCATCGCTGTTCATTAGGATTCTGTTGTGATTCTAACAGACAGAAGAATCAGTCATTTAGTACAGAGATAAAATGGTTAAGATGATTGGGGACTAAAAAGTAATTATAGTAATGGAGAAATGGTGCCATTTTAACTGAAAATGGCGTTGGTTGGATAAAGAGTCAACTTGCATAAGATCCCTAGAGAAGAAATATCCTGCACCATGTTTTCTATATTGATGACTGAAGTGTTAAGCAACAATACAAGTATCGTTGCAAAACAGGTACTTTTAATAAAGACTACCGTAAAATTGTGATGCAGGTATCTATCTTTGAAGAGGTGTTTCGTGATTTAATTATCTTTGATGTCATCTCAGATGTGTTCCACAAGATGTGACTGACAGGTTAATTACAGTACCGTCAAGAAAACTAACTCGGTGGTCTGTGGAAGGTGAGTCAGAGACTAGCGAGTCTCACAGTCTTCACATGAAAATGATGTGTTGTAACACATCATTCTAAATGTCTTTGTGCGTGGAGATGAATGGAGGTAATTTATTAATAACTTCCTGAAACGCTAGATTGACTGAAAACTAACTGGGTGGGGGGGGACAGAAAGGACCTCTGAGTTACGGAATACCCAAGTGAAAAGATGGGAAAGGGAGAAAGAGAAGGACAGGGAGAAAAATAGTGAGATGAGAGAGAGAGTGAGCATGAGAGAGGAGAGAAGAGAGAGGAGAGAAGAGAGAGGAAAGAGAGAGAGTGAGCGACAGAGAAAGATGAGAGAGAGACCGTGAGTGAGAGAGAGAGGAGAAAGAGAGAGAAGAGAGAGAGGGAGTGTGAGAGAGAGAGAGAGAGAGAGAGAGAGAGAGGAGAAAGAGAGAGATGAGAGAGGGAGTGAGTGAGAGAGAGAGGAGAAAGAGAGAGATGAGAGAGAGCGAGAGAGAGAGATGAGAGAGAGGGACAGACAGGGAGAAAGAGAGGGAGAGAGAGAGAGAGAGATAGAAGAGGAGAGAGGAGAGAGAGGGACAGGCAGGGTGAAAGAGAGGGAGAGAGAGAGAGATAGTAGAGGAGAGAGGAGAGGAGATATGCATGTGGTTGCTCTCGTGGGCTAATTATTAATTTGCTAGGCGGCGGCCGGTCACGGCTCCCATCGTGAGTAAAGACAGGACTAATCTACTGGCAAATGAAACAAGAGACGCTGTCAGGCTTCCAGTCCCCTCCAAGCTCCTAGTGCATGTCAGAGCAGAGAGAGCAGAGAGAGCAGAGAGAGCAGGAGGGAGCGTGTGTGAGTACCCTGACACAGGATGATAAAACTCTCTCACTCTCTGTCCTCTCTGTCCTCTCTCTCTTCACTCTTCTCCCCTCTCTCTCAATTCAATTTCAATTCAAGGGGCTTTATTGTCATGGGAAACATATGTTAACATTGCCAAAGCAAGTAAAGTAGATCATATTCAAAAGTGTAATATACAATAAAAATGAACAGTAAACATTACACATACAGAAGATTCAAAACAGTAGACATTACAAATGTCATATTATGTCTATATACAGTGTTGTAACAATGTACAAATGGTTAAAGTACACAAGGGAAAATAAAGGTTGTATTTACAATGGTGTTTGTTCTTCACTGGCTGACCTTTTCTTGTTGCAACAGGTCACAAATCTTGCTGCTGTGATGTCACACTGTGGTATTTCACCCAGTAGATATGGGAGTTTATTAAAATTGGATTTGTTTTGGAATTCTTTGTGGATCTGTGTAATCTGAGGGAAATATGTGTCTCTGATATGGTCATACATTGGGCAGGAGGTTAGGAAGTGCAGCTCAGTTTCCACCTCATTTTGTGGGCAGTGTGCACATAGCCTGTCTTCTCTTGAGAGCCAGGTCTGCCTACGGCGGCCTTTCTCAATAGCAAGGCTATGCTCACTGAGTCTGTACATATTCAAAGCTTTCCTTAAGTTTGGGGCAGTCACAGTGGTCAGGTATTCTGCCGCTGTGTACCCTTTGTTTAGGGCCAAATAGCATTCTAGTTTTCTCTGTTTCTTTTCAATGTGTCATGCAATTATTGATTTCTTATGATTTGGTTGGGTCTAATTGTGCTGCTGTACTGTTTGCATTTGTGTTTGTGAGCAGAGCCCCAGGACCAGCTTGCTTTGGGGACTCTTCTCCAGGTTCATCTCCCTGTAGGTGATGGCTTTGTTGTGGAAGGTTTGGGAATCGCTTCCTTTTAGGTGGTTGTAGAATTTAACGTCTCTTTTCTGGATTTTGATAATTAGCAGGTATCGGCCTAATTCTGCTCTGCCTGCATTATTTGGTGTTTTACGTTGTACACTGAGGATATTTTTGCAGAATTCTCTCTCTCCCCCTCTCACTCTCTCTCCAACTCTCTCTCTCCCCCCTCTCTCTCTCTCCCCCTCTCGCTCTCTCTCCATCCTCTCGCTCTCTCTCCCCTCTCTCTCTCTCCCCCTCTCTCTCTCTCTCTCTCCCCCTCTCTCTCTCTCTCCCCCTCTCGCTCTCTCTCCCCCTCTCGCTCTCTCTCCATCCTCTCGCTCTCTCTCCCCCTCTCACTCTCTCTCCAACTCTCTCTCCCCCCCTCTCTCTCTCTCTCCCCCTCTCGCTCTCTCTCCATCCTCTCACTCTCTCCCCCTCTCTCTCTCTCCCCCCCGCTCTCTCTCCATCCTCTCGCTCTCTCTCCCCCTCTCGCTCTCTCCCCCCTCTCTCTCTCTCCCCCTCTCTCTCTCTCTCTCTCTCTCTCTCTCTCTCCCCTCTCGCTCTCTCCCCCTCTCTCTCTCTCCCCCTCTCTCTCTCCCCCCCCCCTCTCTCTCTCTCTCTCTCTCTCTCTCCCCCTCTCGCTCTCTCTCCTCTCAATTCATGTTCAATTTAAGGGCTTTATTGGCATGGGAAACATATGTTAACATTGCCAAAGCAAGTGAAGTAGATAACAAACAAAAGTGAAATTAACAATAAAAATGAACAGTAAACCTTACACTCACAGAAGTTCCAAAAGAATAAAGACATTTCAGATGTCAAATGAGGAGGAGGAGTTGGTTGAGGAGAATGAGGTGGAGGAGGAGGGAGGAGGAGACGGGGTGTGGGAGGAGGGGGGTAGGAGGAGGAGTTGGATGAGGAGAATGAGGTGGAGGAGGAGGGAGGAGGAGACGGGGTGTGGGAGGAGGGGGTAGGAGGAGGAGTTGGTTGAGGAGAATGAGGTGGAGGAGGAGGGAGGAGGAGGAGATGGGGTGTGGAGGAGGGGGTAGGAGGAGGAGTTGGTTGAGGAGAATGAGGTGGAGGAGGGAGGAGAAGGAGACGGGGTGTGGGAGGAGGGGGATAAAGAAGAGGGGGAGAGGGAGGAGTTGGATGAGGAGAATGAGGTGGAGGAGGAGGGAGGAGAAGGAGACGGGTGTGGGAGGAGGGGGATAGGAGGAGGAGTTGGATGAGGAGAATGAGGTGGAGGAGGGAGGAGAAGGAGACGGGGTGTGGGAGGAGGGGGATAAAGAAGAGGGGGAGAGGGAGGAGTTGGATGAGGAGAATGAGGTGGAGGAGGAGGGAGGAGGAGACGGGGTGTGGGAGGAGGGGGATAAAGAAGAGGGGGAGAGGGAGGAGTTGGTTGAGGAGAATGAGGTGGAGGAGGAGGGAGGAGGAGACGGGGTGTGGGAGGAGGGGGATAAAGAAGAGGGGGAGAGGGAGGAGTTGGATGAGGAGAATGAGGTGGAGGAGGAGGGAGGAGGAGGGAGATGGGGTGTGGGAGGAGGGGGTAGGAGGAGGAATTGGATGAGGAGAATGAGGTGGAGGAGGAGGGAGGAGGAGGGGACGGGGTGCGGGAGGAGGGGGTATGAGGAGGAGTTGAAAGAGGAGAATGAGGTGGAGGAGGAGGGAGGAGGAGGGGACGGGGTGCGGGAGGAGGGGGTATGAGGAGGAGTTGGATGAGGAGAATGAGGTGGAGGAGGAGGGAGGGAGGAGACGGGGTGTGGGAGGAGGGGGATAAAGAAGAGGGGGAGAGGGAGGAGTTGGTTGAGGAGAATGAGGTGGAGGAGGAGGGAGGAGGAGACGGGGTGTGGGAGGAGGGGGATAAAGAAGAGGGGGAGAGGGAGGAGTTGGATGAGGAGAATGAGGTGGAGGAGGAGGGAGGAGGAGGAGATGGGGTGTGGGAGGAGGGGGTAGGAGGAGGAATTGGATGAGGAGAATGAGGTGGAGGAGGAGGGAGGAGGAGGGGACGGGGTGCGGGAGGAGGGGGGTATGAGGAGGAGTTGAAAGAGGAGAATGAGGTGGAGGAGGAGGGAGGAGGAGGGGACGGGGTGCGGGAGGAGGGGGTATGAGGAGGAGTTGGATGAGGAGAATGAGGTGGAGGAGGAGGGAGGAGGAGACGGGGTGCGGGGAGGAGGGGGGTAGGAGGAAGAGTTGGATGAGGAGAATGAGGTAGAGGAGGAGGGAGGAGGAGGAGACGGGATGCGGGAGGGGGGGGGTAGGAGGAGTTGGATGAGGAGAATGAGGTGGAGGAGGAGGGAGGAGGAGGAGGCTGGGTGTGGGAGGAGTGGGGTAGGAGGAGGAGTTGGATGAGGAGAATGAGGTGGAGGAGGAGGGAGGAGGAGGAGGCGGGGTGCGGGAGGAGGGGGTAGGAGGTGGAGTTGGATGAGGAGAATGAGGTGGAGGAGGAAGGAGGAGGAGGAGACGGGATGCGGGAGGAGGGGGTAGGAGGAGAAGTTGGATGAGGAGAATGAGGTGGAGGGAGGAGGAGGAGACGGGTGTGGGAGGAGAGGGGTAGGAGGAGGAGTTGGATGAGGAGAATGAGGTGGAGGAGGAGGGAGGAGGAGGAGACGGGGTGCGGAAGGAGGGGGTAGGAGGAGGAGTTGGATGAGGAGAATGAGGTGGAGGAGGAGGGAGGAGGAGGAGACGGGGTGCGGAAGGAGGGGGTAGGAGGAGGAGTTGGATGAGGAGAATGAGGTGGAGGAGGAGGGAGGAGGAGGAGACGGGGTGCGGAAGGAGGGGGTAGGAGGAGGAGTTGGATGAGGAGAATGAGGTGGAGGAGGAAGGAGGAGGAGGAGACGGGATGCGGGAGGAGGGGGGTAGGAGGAGATGGATGAGGAGGAGGATGTGGAGAAGGGGGATGAGGAGAAGAACGTGTCTCCACTCTGAGGTGACACCGAGACAATGGATTTTCTCTGCTCTAATTTGCTCTTCTTGGCGGTTGAGCCAGACTGGATTCTGTCAGTGACACGTGAGACTGAGCTTGGCAGCAGTGACTGGAGAGGTGGGCCTTTTCCTGAGGCCATATCAACAGTATATGATGGACCAATGAAGGCTGCTAGATCCTATAAGGCCATGTCCACATGATGGACCAATGAAGGCTGCTAGATCCTATAAGGCCATGTCCACATGATGGACCAATGAAGGCTGCTAGATCCTATAAGGCCATGTCCACATGATGGACCAATGAAGGCTGCTAGATCCTACAGGCCATGTCCATATGATGGACCAATGAAGGCTGCTAGATCCTACAGGCCATGTCCATATGATGGACCAATGAAGGCTGCTAGATCCTATAAGGCCATGTCCACATAATGGACCAATGAAGGCTGCTAGATCCTACAGGCCATGTCCACATGATGGACCAATGAAGGCTGCTAGATCCTACAGGCCATGTCCACATGATGGACCAATGAAGGCCGCTAGATCCTGTAAGGCCATGTCCACATGATGGACCAATGAAGGCTGCTATGTCCTACAGACCATGTCCACATAATGGACCAATGAAGGCTGCTAGGTACTACAGGCCATGTCCACATGATGGACCAATGAAGGCTGCTAGGTCCTACAGACCATGTCCACATGATGGACCAATGAAGGCTGCTAGGTCCTACAGACCATGTCCACATGATGGACCAATGAAGGCTGCTAGATCCTACAGGCCATGTCCACATGATGGACCAATGAAGGCTGCTAGATCCTACAGGCCATGTCCACATGATGGACCAATGAAGGCTGCTAGATCCTGTAAGGCCATGTCCACATGATGGACCAATGAAGGCTGCTAGATCCTACAGGCCATGTCCACATGATGGACCAATGAAGGCTGCTAGATCCTACAGGCCATGTCCACATGATGGACCAATGAAGGCTGCTAGATCCTACAGGCCATGTCCACATGATGGACCAATGAAGGCTGCTAGATCCTACAGGCCATGTCCACATGATGGACCAATGAAGGCTGCTAGATCCTACAGGCCATGTCCACATGATGGACCAATGAAGGCTGCTAGATCCTATAAGGCCATGTCCACATGATGGACCAATGAAGGCTGCTAGATCCTACAGGCCATGTCCACATGATGGACCAATGAAGGCTGCTAGATCCTATAAGGCCATGTCCACATGATGGACCAATGAAGGCTGCTATGTCCTAGAGGCCATGTCCACATGATGGACCAATGAAGGCTGCTATGTCCTACAGACCATGTCCACATAATGGACCAATGAAGGCTGCTAGGTACTACAGGCCATGTCCACATGATGGACCAATGAAGGCTGCTAGGTCCTACAGACCATGTCCACATGATGGACCAATGAAGGCTGCTAGGTCCTACAGACCATGTCCACGTGATGGGCCACGTACATACGATGTTAGCTTGCAGCTCCAGCTGACTGAACATCATAAGATATTCTGTTATGACCCAGTCAGGATGGAGCTTGGGGCCTGGGTCGTCTCCTCTGGGTCGTCTCCTCTGGGTCGTCTCCTCTGGGTCGTCTCCTCTGGGCGTCTCCTCTACGGCGTCTCCTCTACGGCGTCTCCTCTACGGCATCTCCTCTGGGTCGTCTCCTCTGGGTCATCTCCTCTGGGTTGTCTCCTCTGGGCGTCTCCTCTGGGTCGTCTCCTCTGGGCGTCTCCTCTGGGGTGTCTCCTCTACGGCGTCTCCTCTGGGGCGTCTCCTCTGGGCGTCTCCTCTGGGTCGTCTCCTCTGGGTTGTCTCCTCTGGGCGTCTCCTCTGGGTCGTCTCCTCTGGGCATCTCCTCTGGGGCGTCTCCTCTCTACGGCGTCTCCTCTGGGGCTTCTCCTCTGGGCGTCTCCTCTGGGTCATCTCCTCTGGGCGTCTCCTCTACGGCGTCTCCTCTGGGCGTCTCCTCTGGGTCGTTTCCTCTGGGTCGTCTCCTCTGGGCGTCTCCTCTACGGCGTCTCCTCTGGGGCTTCTCCTCTGGGCGTCTCCTCTGGGTCGTCTCCTCTGGGCGTCTCCTCTACGGCGTCTCCTCTGGGCGGTCTCCTCTGGGTCGTCTCCTCTGGGCGTCTCCTCTGGGCGTCTCCTCTGGGGCGTCTCCTCTACGGCGTCTCCTCTGGGGCTTCTCCTCTGGGCGTCTCCTCTGGGTCGGCTCCTCTGGGCGTCTCCTCTGGGCGTCTCCTCTGGGTCGTCTCCTCGGGGCCGTCTCCTCTACGGCGTCTCCTCTGGGGCGTCTCCTCTGGGTCGTCTCCTCTGGGTCCTGGGGCGTCTCCTCTGGGTCGTCTTCTCTGGGTCGTCTCCTCTGGGTCGTCTCCTCTGGGTCGTCTCCTCTGGGTCATCTCCTCTGGGGCGTCTCCTCTGGGGCGTCTCCTCTGGGCACGTCTCCTCTGGGGCGTCTCCTCTGGAGCGTCTCCTCTGGGGGTGTCTCCTCTGGGGGTGTCTCCTCTGGGTCGTCTCCTCTGGGTCGTCTCCTCTGGGTCGTCTCCTCTGAGTTGTCTCCTCTGGGTAGTCTCCTCTGGGTCTTCTCCTCTGGGGCGTCTCCTCTGGGTCGTCTCCTCTGGGTCGTCTCCTCTGGGTCTTGGGCCGTCTCCTCTGGGGCGTCTCCTCTGGGTCGTCTCCTCTGGGTCGTCTCCTCTGGGGCCTGGGTTGTCTCCTCTGGGTCGTCTCCTCTGGGGCCTGGGTCGTCTCCTTTGGGGCTTACCAGAATCACGTGACCTAACTAACACAGGAATTCTTCATGGACTGTATGAATGTTTGAGGCACGACAACAATAGATGTTAGAGCCAAGTTAGTTAGTTTGTTTTTCTAAACGAGTGTGTGGATAATTGCAATCTGTATTTCGTCACCTGTTGCAGTTGGATGGAAAAACAGCAGTAATTGAGCCTGAAACACACTCACCCACGCATACATAAACAACCGATCTTATATAATGGAAACAAGAACAATTAGCGAGGACAACTGAGGAATGTTTAAAACAGAGTTTCCAATGTGCTACATTCTACCACACACACACACACTACGTTCTGATAGGCCAGCGGGGGAATTCCTAGTGTGACCAGTGTCGAAATGATCCCAAATATTTCCAAATAGTGACTGTCACTCCAGCTGCCTGAACCTGATGAGGTTTATACATGCCTTGTAGTGCCTGTCACTCCAGCTGCCTGAACCTGATGAGGTTTATAAATGCCTTGTATATTATACTATGTTGCAACAGTGCATGCCACGTGAGGCTGAGAGAGACAAGGCTGAACACACAAGTAGCAGCTGTTCTGGGCCAATCTTCTGGAAGAGAGAGCACATACTGTGCCTGACTGCCTGGAGAAGTACTGGAGCAGAGGAGACAGAATGGACTTAGTCAGGGTTGCTCAGTTGGCATGTTGAGAGGAACGGAGGGGGGGGGAGGAGGGGAAGGAGAGGAGAGGAGAGGAGAGTGGGGGGGAGGGGAGGGGAGGATAGGATAGGATAGGACGGGGAGGACAGGGAGCATAGGGGAGGGGAGGGAAAGGAGAGGGAGGGGGAGTTGAGGGGAGGGCAGGGGAGGAGAGTGAGTGGAGCGGAGGAGAGTAGGGAAGGAGAGGACAGGAGAGGGGAGGGGGAGAGGGGAGGAGAGGAGAGGCTGTTCTCTCTACTCCCTGGTCTCCTGCTGAGCTGCCATGCATGTCTGTTGACAGCCACCTTTACCTCTTGCCTGCATCCATCTACAGGTCAGCTAAAGGACATAGGAGAGGAGACAGCTAAAGGACATAGGAGAGGAGACAGCTACAGGACATAGGAGAGGAGACAGCTAAAGGACATAGGAGAGGAGACAGCTAAAGGACATAGGAGAGGAGACAGCTACAGGACATAGGAGAGGAGACAGCTAAAGGACATAGGAGAGGAGACAGCTACAGGACATAGGAGAGGACATAGGAGGAGAGGAGACAGCTAAAGGACATAGGAGAGGAGACAGCTAAAGGACATAGGAGAGGAGACAGCTAAAGGACATAGGAGAGGAGACAGCTACAGGACATAGGAGAGGAGACAGCTAAAGGACATAGGAGAGGAGACAGCTACAGGACATAGGAGAGGAGACAGCTAAAGGACATAGGAGAGGAGACAGCTAAAGGACATAGGAGAGGAGACAGCTACAGGACATAGGAGAGGAGACAGCTAAAGGACAAAGGACAGCTAAAGGACATAGGAGAGGAGACAGCTAAAGGACATAGGAGAGGAGACAGCTAAAGGACATAGGAGAGGAGACAGCTACAGGACATAGGAGAGGAGACAGCTAAAGGACATAGGAGAGGAGACAGCTACAGGACATAGGAGAGGAGACAGCTACAGGACATAGGAGAGGAGACAGCTACAGGACATAGGAGAGGAGACAGCTAAAGGACATAGGAGAGGAGACAGCTACAGGACATAGGAGAGGAGACAGCTAAAGGACATAGGAGAGGAGACAGCTACAGGACATAGGAGAGGAGACAGCTACAGGACATAGGAGAGGAGACAGCTAAAGGACATAGGAGAGGAGACAGCTAAAGGACATAGGAGAGGAGACAGCTAAAGGACATAGGAGAGGAGACAGCTACAGGACATAGGAGAGGAGACAGCTAAAGGACATAGGAGAGGAGACAGCTACAGGACATAGGAGAGGAGACAGCTAAAGGACATAGGAGAGGAGACAGCTAAAGGACATAGGAGAGGAGACAGCTACAGGACATAGGAGAGGAGACAGCTAAAGGACATAGGAGAGGAGACAGCTAAAGGACATAGGAGAGGAGACAGCTACAGGACATAGGAGAGGAGACAGCTAAAGGACATAGGAGAGGAGACAGCTAAAGGACATAGGAGAGGAGACAGCTAAAGGACATAGGAGAGGAGACAGCTACAGGACATAGGAGAGGAGACAGCTAAAGGACATAGGAGAGGAGACAGCTAAAGGACATAGGAGAGGAGACAGCTAAAGGACATAGGAGAGGAGACAGCTACAGGACATAGGAGAGGAGACAGCTACAGGACATAGGAGAGGAGACAGCTAAAGGACATAGGAGAGGAGACAGCTAAAGGACATAGGAGAGGAGACAGCTAAAGGACATAGGAGAGGAGACAGCTACAGGACATAGGAGAGGAGACAGCTAAAGGACATAGGAGAGGAGACAGCTACAGGACATAGGAGAGGAGACAGCTACAGGACAGGACATAGGAGAGGAGACAGCTACAGGACATAGGAGAGGAGACAGCTACAGGACATAGGAGAGGAGACAGCTACAGGACATAGGAGAGGAGACAGCTACAGGACATAGGAGAGAGACAGCTAAAGGACATAGGAGAGGAGACAGCTACAGGACATAGGAGAGGAGACAGCTAAAGGACATAGGAGAGGAGACAGCTAAGGACATAGGAGAGGAGACAGCTACAGGACATAGGAGAGGAGACAGCTAAAGGACATAGGAGAGGAGACAGCTACAGGACATAGGAGAGGAGACAGCTACAGGACATAGGAGAGGAGACATAAAGGACATAGGAGAGGAGACAGCTACAGGACATAGGAGAGGAGACAGCTACAGGACATAGGAGAGGAGACAGCTACAGGACATAGGAGAGAGACAGCTACAGGACATAGGAGAGGAGACAGTTACAGGACATAGGAGAGGAGACAGCTAAAGGACAGCTAAAGGACATAGGAGAGGAGACAGCTACAGGACATAGGAGAGGAGACAGCTAAAGGACATAGGAGAGGAGACAGCTACAGGACATAGGAGAGGAGACAGCTACAGGACATAGGAGAGGACAGACAGCTACAGGACATAGGAGAGGAGACAGCTACAGGACATAGGAGAGGAGACAGCTAAAGGACATAGGAGAGGAGACAGCTACAGGACATAGGAGGAGAGGAGACAGCTACAGGACATAGGAGAGGAGACAGCTACAGGACATAGGAGAGGAGACAGCTACAGGACATAGGAGAGGAGACAGCTAAAGGACATAGGAGAGGAGACAGCTACAGGACATAGGAGAGGAGACAGCTACAGGACATAGGAGAGGAGATAGCTACAGGACATAGGAGAGGAGACAGCTACAGGATGTAGGAGAGAGATAGCTACAGGACATAGGAGAGGAGACAGCTACAGGACATAGGAGAGGAGACAGCTACAGGACATAGGAGAGGAGACAGCTACAGGACATAGGAGAGGAGACAGCTAAAGGACATAGGAGAGGAGAGGAGACAGCTAAAGGACATAGGAGAGGAGACAGCTAAAGGACATAGGAGAGGAGACAGCTACAGGACATAGGAGAGGAGACAGCTACAGGACATAGGAGAGGAGACAGCTAAAGGACATAGGAGAGGAGACAGCTACAGGACATAGGAGAGGAGACAGCTACAGGACATAGGAGAGGAGACAGCTACAGGACATAGGAGAGGAGACAGCTAAAGGACATAGGAGAGGAGACAGCTAAAGGACATAGGAGAGGAGACAGCTAAAGGACATAGGAGAGGAGACAGCTACAGGACATAGGAGAGGAGACAGCTAAAGGACATAGGAGAGGAGACAGCTACAGGACATAGGAGAGGAGACAGCTACAGGACATAGGAGAGGAGATAGCTACAGGACATAGGAGAGGAGACAGCTTTAGGACTAGGAGAGGAGACAGAGGAGGACATACAGGACATAGGAGAGGAGACAGCTACAGGACATAGGAGAGGAGACAGCTACAGGACATAGGAGAGGAGACAGCTACAGGACATAGGAGAGGAGACAGCTACAGGACATAGGAGAGGAGACAGCTACAGGACATAGGAGAGGAGACAGCTACAGGACATAGGAGAGGAGACAGCTACAGGACATAGGAGAGGAGACAGCTACAGGACATAGGGAGAGGAGACAGCTACAGGACATAGGAGAGGAGACAGCTACAGGACATAGGAGAGAGAGCTACAGGACATAGGAGAGGAGACAGCTACAGGACATAGGAGAGGAGACAGCTACAGGACATAGGAGAGGAGACAGCTACAGGACATAGGAGAGGAGACAGCTACAGGACATAGGAGAGGAGACAGCTACAGGACATAGGAGAGGAGACAGCTACAGGACATAGGAGAGGAGATAGCTACAGGACATAGGAGGGAGACAGCTACAGGACATAGGAGAGGAGACAGCTACAGGACATAGGAGAGGAGACAGCTACAGGACATAGGAGAGGAGACAGCTACAGGACATAGGAGAGGAGACAGCTACAGGACATAGGAGAGGAGACAGCTACAGGACATAGGAGAGGAGATAGCTACAGGACATAGGAGAGGAGATAGCTACAGGACATAGGAGAGGAGACAGCTACAGGACATAGGAGAGGAGACAGCTACAGGACATAGGAGAGGAGACAGCTACAGGACATAGGAGAGGAGACTACTATTATGAATTCAAAACGACTCAATTTAAGACTTGGGCACCTTTACATTTTTTAATAAACAACAATAACAAATAAGATAATTATAATGATACTAATTATACGAGTTATAACTCCATTATGCAAATAAGAATGTAACAATGTTTTGGAACAGGTTACAGGTATACCGTGTTGCTTTAGAGTATTTCTCTTTTTTCACACTTTGATTAATTTCCACATTACCATAATGTGATTCCAGCTCAACAACAACAACATCATGAACAATCACAAGTTCTGTCTGACCATGTTCGGTCTGAATGTAGTGTGTTCTACCTCCATTTAGTTCTGTCTGACCATGTTCGGTCTGTATGGTGCCTGAATGTAGTGTGTTCTACCTCCATTTAGTTCTGTCTGACCATGTTCGGTCTCAATGTAGTGTGTTCTACCTCCATTTAGTTCTGTCTGACCATGTTCGGTCTGAATGTAGTGTGTTCTACCTTCATTTAGTACTGTCTGACCATGTTCGGTCTGAATGTAGTGTGTTCTACCTCCATTTAGTTCTGTCTGACCATGTTCGGTCTGAATGTAGTGTGTTCTACCTCCATTTAGTTCTGTCTGACCATGTTCGGTCTGAATGTAGTGTGTTCTACCTCCATTTAGTTCTGTCTGACCATGTTCGGTCTGAATGTAGTGTGTTCTACTCCATTTAGTTCTGTCTGACCATGTTCGGTCTGAATGTAGTGTGTTCTACCTCCATTTAGTTCTGTCTGACCATGTTTGGTCTGCATGGTGCCTGAATGTAGTGTGTTCTACCTCCATTTAGTTCTGTCTGACCATGTTTGGTCTGAATGTAGTGTGTTCTACCTCCATTTAGTTCTGTCTGACCATGTTCGGCCTGAATGTAGTGTGTTCTACCTCCATTTAGTTCTGTCTGACCATGTTCGGTCTGCATGGTGCCTGAATGTAATGTGTTCTACCTCCATTTAGTTCTGTCTGACCATGTTTGGTCTGCATGGTGCCTGAATGTAATGTGTTCTACCTCCATTTAGTTCTGTCTGACCATGTTCGGTCTGCATGGTGCCTGAATGTAGTGTGTTCTACCTCCATTTAGTTCTGTCTGACCATGTTTGGTCTGAATGTAGTGTGTTCTACCTCCATTTAGTTCTGTCTGACCATGTTCGGTCTGTATGGTGCCTGAATGTAGTGTGTTCTACCTCCATTTAGTTCTGTCTGACCATGTTCGGTCTGAATGTAGTGTGTTCTACCTCCATTTAGTTCTGTCTGACCATGTTCGGTCTGCATGGTGCCTGAATGTAGTGTGTTCTACCTCCATTTAGTTCTGTCTGACCATGTTCGGTCTGAATGTAGTGTGTTCTACCTCCATTTAGTTCTGTCTGACCATGTTCGGTCTGCATGGTGCCTGAATGTAATGTGTTCTACCTCCATTTCGTTATGTCTGACCATGTTCGGTCTGCATGGTGCCTGAATGTAATGTGTTCTACCTCCATTTGTTCTGTCTGACCATGTTTGGTCTGCATGGTGCCTGAATGTAGTGTGTTCTACCTCCATTTAGTTATGTCTGACCATGTTCGGTCTGCATGGTGCCTGAATGTAATGTGTTCTACCTGCATTTAGTTCTGTCTGACCATGTTTGGTCTGCATGGTGCCTGAATGTAATGTGTTCTACCTCCATTTAGTTCTGTCTGACCATGTTCTGTCTGCATGGTGCCTGAATGTAGTGTGTTCTACCTCCATTTAGTTATGTCTGACCATGTTCGGTCTGCATGGTGCCTGAATGTAGTGTGTTCTACCTCCATTTAGTTATGTCTGACCATGTTCGGTCTGCATGGTGCCTGAATGTAGTGTGTTCTACCTCCATTTAGTTCTGTCTGACCATGTTTGGTCTGAATGTAGTGTGTTCTACCTCCATTTAGTTCTGTCTGACCATGTTCGGTCTGAATGTAGTGTGTTCTACCTCCATTTAGTTCTGTCTGACCATGTTCGGTCTGAATGTAGTGTGTTCTACCTCCATTTAGTTATGTCTGACCATGTTCGGTCTGCATGGTGCCTGAATGTAATGTGTTCTACCTGCATTTAGTTCTGTCTGACCATGTTTGGTCTGCATGGTGCCTGAATGTAATGTGTTCTACCTCCATTTAGTTCTGTCTGACCATGTTCGGTCTGCATGGTGCCTGAATGTAGTGTGTTCTACCTCCATTTAGTTATGTCTGACCATGTTCGGTCTGCATGGTGCCTGAATGTACTTTGTTGTGTGTTCTACCTCCATTTAGTTATGTCTGACCATGTTCGGTCTGCATGGTGCCTGAATGTAGTGTGTTCTACCTCCATTTAGTTCTGTCTGACCATGTTTGGTCTGAATGTAGTGTGTTCTACCTCCATTTAGTTCTGTCTGACCATGTTCGGTCTGTATGGTGCCTGAATGTAGTGTGTTCTACCTCCATTTAGTTCTGTCTGACCATGTTCGGTCTGCATGGTGCAATGTAATGTGTTCTACCTGCATTTAGTTCTGTCTGACCATGTTTGGTCTGCATGGTGCCTGAATGTAATGTGTTCTACCTCCATTTAGTTCTGTCTGACCATGTTCGGTCTGCATGGTGCCTGAATGTAGTGTGTTCTACCTCCATTTAGTTATGTCTGACCATGTTCGGTCTGCATGGTGCCTGAATGTAGTGTGTTCTACCTCCATTTAGTACACTGTCTGACCATGTTCGGTCTGCATGGTGCCTGAATGTAGTGTGTTCTACCTCCATTTAGTTCTGTCTGACCATGTTTGGTCTGAATGTAGTGTGTTCTACCTCCATTTAGTTCTGTCTGACCATGTTCGGTCTGAATGTAGTGTGTTCTACCTCCATTTAGTTCTGTCTGACCATGTTCGGTCTGAATGTAGTGTGTTCTACCTCCATTTAGTTATGTCTGACCATGTTCGGTCTGCATGGTGCCTGAATGTAATGTGTTCTACCTGCATTTAGTTCTGTCTGACCATGTTTGGTCTGCATGGTGCCTGAATGTAATGTGTTCTACCTCCATTTAGTTCTGTCTGACCATGTTCGGTCTGCATGGTGCCTGAATGTAGTGTGTTCTACCTCCATTTAGTTATGTCTGACCATGTTCGGTCTGCATGGTGCCTGAATGTAGTGTGTTCTACCTCCATTTAGTTATGTCTGACCATGACTCCATTTCCAGACCTCCAAAGTTGATACATTTGATTTTCGGTCTGCATGGTGCCTGAATGTAGTGTGTTCTACCTCCATTTAGTTCTGTCTGACCATGTTTGGTCTGAATGTAGTGTGTTCTACCTCCATTTAGTTCTGTCTGACCATGTTCGGTCTGTATGGTGCCTGAATGTAGTGTGTTCTACCTCCATTTAGTTCTGTCTGACCATGTTCGGTCTGAATGTAGTGTGTTCTACCTCCATTTAGTTCTGTCTGACCATGTTCGGTCTGAATGTAGTGTGTTCTACCTCCATTTAGTTCTGTCTGGCCATGTTCGGTCTGAATGTAGTGTGTTCTACCTCCATTTAGTTCTGTCTGACCATGTTCGGTCTGAATGTAGTGTGTTCTACCTCCATTTAGTTCTGTCTGACCATGTTCGGTCTGAATGTAGTGTGTTCTACCTCCATTTAGTTCTGTCTGACCATGTTCGGTCTGAATGTAGTGTGTTCTACCTCCATTTAGTTCTGTCTGACCATGTACGGTCTGCATGGTGCCTGAATGTAGTGTGTTCTACCTCCATTTAGTTCTGTCTGACCATGTTCGGTCTGAATGTAGTGTGTTCTACCTCCATTTAGTTCTGTCTGACCATGTTCGGTCTGAATGTAGTGTGTTCTACCTCCATTTAGTTCTGTCTGACCATGTTCGGTCTGAATGTAGTGTGTTCTACCTCCATTTAGTTCTGTCTGACTATGTTCGGTCTGCATGGTGCATGAATGTAGTGTGTTCTACCTCCATTTAGTTCTGTCTGACCATGTTCGGTCTGCATGTAGTGTGTTCTACCTCCATTCAGTATATGATGTTTACCAGGGTTGGGGTAAATTACATTTTAATTCCAGTCGATTCAGGAAATACACTGAAATTCCAATTATTTTCAATGCTTTTCACTGACGAACATTTGGAATTGGTATTGGAATTTGGTTTACTTTCAGAATTGACTGGAAATGAAAATGGAATCGATCCCAACCCTGATGTTTACAAATCCAGTAAGCATCCCAATCTCCAGTAAAAATACGACAGTGTCTTTCTGTCAACATGTGCCACACGGCTCAGGAATAGGAAAAGGGAAGTGTCCCTGACATGCATTCCAGGCTGCAGCCCGACAGCCCTGTGTGGCCATGTGATAAGCTTGGCTCTAAATCAGCGTGGAATGAAAGGCGGGGGGGAATAGGGGATTGAAATAAGAGAGGTGACCTCAGCTGCTGTGAAGGAAGGGTTCTGTCTGTCTGTCTGTCTGTCTGTCTATCTGTCTGTCTGTCTGTCTGCCTGTCTGCCTGTCTGTCTGCCTGTCTGCCTGTCTGTCTGTCTGCCTGCCTGTCTGTCTGCCAATAAACAGTTGAAGTCGGAAGTTTACATACGCCTTAGCCAAATACATTTAAACTCAGTTTTTCATAATTCCTGATATTTAATCCTAGTAAAAATTCCCTGTCTTAAGTTAGTTAGGATCACCACTTTATTTTAGAATGTGAAATGTGAGAATAAAAGTAGAGAGAATTATTTACTTCAGCTTTTATTTATTTTATTACATTCCCAGTGGGTCAGAAGTTTACATACACTCAATTAGTATTTGGTATTATTGCCTTTAAATTGTTTAACTTGTGGTCTAATGTTTCGGGTAGCCTTTCACAAGCTTCCCACAATAAGTTGGGTGAATTTTGTCCCATTCCTCCTGACAGAGCTGGTGTAACTGAGTCAGGTTTGTAGGCCTCCTGGCTTGGACACGCTTTTTCAGATCTGCCCACACATTTTCTATAGGTTTGAGGTCAGGGATTTGTGATGTGCACTCCAATACCTTGACTTTGTTGTCCTTAAGCCATTTTGCCACAACTTTGGAAGTATGCTTGGGGTCATTGTCCATTTGTAAGACCCATTTGCGACCAAGCTTTAACTTCCTGACTGATGTCTTGAGATGTTGCTTCAATATATCCACATAATTTTCCTTCCTCATGAAGCCATCTATTTTGTGAAGTGCACCAGTCCCTCCTGCAGCAAAGTACCCCCACAACATGATGCTTCCACCCCCGTGCTCCACGGTTAGGATGGTGTTCTTTGGCTTGCAAGTCTACCCCTTTTTCCTCCGAACATAACAATGGTCATTATGGCCAAACAGTTTCATCAGAACAGAGGGTATTTCTCCAAAAATGTACGATCTTTGTCCCCATTTCCAGTTGCAAATTCTACAACAAAAATGCTGAGGTCTTGACTGATTTCTTTTGATTTTCCCATGATGCAAAGAGGCAATGAGTTTGAAGGTAGGCCTTGAAATACACTGCTGTAAAAAATAAAGGGAACACTGAAACAACACAATGTAACTCCAAGTCAATCACACTTCTGTGAAATCAAACTGTCCACTTAGGAAGCAACACTGATTGACAATAAATGTCACATGCTGTTGTGCAAATGGAGAGACAACAGGTGGAAATTATAGGCAATTAGCAAGACACCCCCTGCAATTTCGCCACTGGTGCCCTGTGCTCTTCACAGATGAAAGCAGGTTCACACTGAGCACATGTGACAGACATGACAGAGTCTGGAGACGCACGTGGAGAACGTTCTGCTGCCTGCAACATCCTCCAGCATGACCGGTTTGGCTGTGGGTCAGTCATGGTGTGGGGTGGCATTTCTTTGGGGGCCGCACAGCCCTCCATGTGCTGCTAGATGATTCCCTACTGCCATTAGTACCGAGATGAGATCCTCAGACCCCTTGTGAGACCATATGCTGGTGTGGGTTGGCCCTGGGTTCCTCCTAATGCAAGACAATGCTAGACCTCATGTGGCTGGAGGTGTCAGCAGTTCCTGCAAGAGGAAGGCATTGAGTGCTATGGACTGGCCCGTCTGTTCCCCAGACCTGAATCCACTGTGAGCACATCTGAGACATCATGTCTCGCTCCATCCACCAACGCCACGTTGCACCACAGACTGTCCAGGAGTTGGCGGATGCTTTAGTCCAGGTCTGGGAGGAGATCCCTCAGGAGACCATCCGCCAAATCATCAGGAGCATGCCCAGGCGTTGTAGGGAGGTCATACAGGCACTGGAGGCCACATTCACTACTGAGCCTCATTTTGACTTGTTTTAAGGACATTGCATCAAAGTTGATCAGCCTGTAGTGTGGTTTTCCACTTTAATTTTGAGTGTGACTCCAAATCCAGACCTCCATGGGTTGATACATTTGATTTCCATTGATCATTTTTGTGTGATTTTGTTGTCAGCACATTCAACTATGTAAAGAAAAAAGTATTTAAAAATAATATTTCATTCATTCAGATCTCAGATGTGTTATTTTAGTGATCCCTTTATTTTTTTGAGCAGTGCACATCCACAGGTACACTGCTAAATTGAGTCAAATTATGTCAATTAGCTTATCAGAAGCTTCTCAAGCCATGACATTTTCTGGAATTTTCCAAGCTGTTTAAAGGCACAGGCAACTGTGTAAACTTCTGACCCACTGGAATTGTGATACAGTGAATTTGATGCTAAATGATTGAAATAATCTGTCTGTAAACAATTGTTGGAAAGATTACTACTGTGTCATGCACAAAGTAGATGTCCTAAATGATTCACTACTGCCAAAACTGCTAAATGATTCACTACTGTAGTGGCTGAGGATTAGAGAGTCTGCTAAATGATTCACTACTGTAGTGGCTGAGGATTAGAGAGTCTGCTAAATGATTCACTACTGTAGTGGCTGAGGATTAGAGAGTCTGCTAAATGATTCACTACTGTCGTGGCTGAGGATTAGAGAGTCTGCTAAATGATTCACTACTGTAGTGGCTGTGGATAAGAGAGTCTGCTAAATGACTCACTACTGTAGTGGCTGAGGATTAGAGAGTCTGCTAAATGATTCACTACTGTAGTGGCTGAGGATTAGAGAGTCTGCTAAATGATTCACTACTGTCGTGGCTGAGGATTAGAGAGTCTGCTAAATGATTCACTACTGTAGTGGCTGAGGATTAGAGAGTCTGCTAAATGATTCACTACTGTAGTGGCTGTAGATAAGAGAGTCTGCTAAATGACTCACTACTGTGAGTGGCTGAGGATTAGAGAGTCTGCTAAATGATTCACTACTGTGAGTAGACAGTAGAAATGTAATGTACAGTGGCAAGAAAAAGTAGGTGAACCCTTTGGAACTACCTGGATTTCTGCATAAATTAGTCATAACATCTGATCTGATCTTCCTCTAGTCACAACAACAGACATACACAGACTGATTATACTAATAACACACAAACAATTATTCTATTTTTCATCTCTATATTGAAAACATAATTTAAATATTCACAGTGTAGGTTGGAAAAAGTATGTGAACCCCCAAGGCTAATGACCTCTCCAAAAGATAATTGGAGTCAGGAGTCAGCTAACCTGGAGTCAGGAGTCAGCTAACCTGGAGTCAGGAGTCAGCTAACCTGGAGTCAATCAACCTGAGACCAGATTGGAGATGCTTGGTTAGAGCTGCCTCTGGAGCAATCCTATGTTGGTTAGAACTGCTCTGCTCTATAAAAAAACACTCACAAAATGTGAGTTTGCTATTCACAAGAGGCATTGCCTGATGTGAACCATCCCTCGACAAAAAGAGATCTCAGAAAGACCTAAGATGAACAATTGTTGACTTGATAAAGCTGGAAAGGGTTACAAAAGTATCTCTAAAAGCCTTGATGTTCATCAGTTCACAGTAAGACACATTGTCTATAAATGGAGAAAGTTCATCACTGTTGCTACTCTCCCTAGGAGTGGCCGTCCTGCAAAGATGACTGCAAGAGCACAGAACAGAATGTTCAACGAGGTTAAGAAGAATCCTAGAGTGTCAGCTAAAGACTTACAGAAATCTCTGGAACATGCTAACATCTCTGTTGACGAGTCTACGATACGTAAAACACTAAACAAGAATGGTGTTCATGGGAGGAGACCACGGAAGAAACCACTGCTGTCCAAAAAAAAAAAACATTGCTGCACGTCTGAAGTTTGCAAAAGTGCATCTGAATGTTCCACAGCGCTTCTGGCAAAATATTCTGTGGGCAGATGAAACTACAGTTGAGGTGTTTGGAAGGAACACACAACACTATGTGTGGAGAAAAAAAGGCACAGCACACCAACATCAAAACCTCATCCCAACTGTAAAGTATGGTAGAGGGAGTATCACGGATTGCTTTGCTGCCTCAGGGCCTGGACAGCTTGCTATCATCGACGGAAAAATAAATTCCCAAGTGTAACAAGACATTTTGCAGGAGAATGTTAGGCTACCTGTCCGCCAATTGAAGCCCAACAGAAGTTGGATGATGCAACAGGACAACGACCCAAAACACAGAAGTAAATCAACAACAGAATGACTTCAACAGAAGAAATACGCCTTCTGGAGTGGCCCAGTCAGAGTCCTGACCTCAACCCAAGTGGTCCAGCCTTCTGGAGTGGCCCAGTCAGAGTCCTGACCTCAACCCAAGTGGTCCAGCCTTCTGGAGTGGCCCAGTCAGAGTCCTGACCTCAACCCAAGTGGCCCAGCCTTCTGGAGTGGCCCAGTCAGAGTCCTGGCCTCAACCCAAGTGGCCCAGCCTTCTGGAGTGGCCCAGTCAGAGTCCTGGCCTCAACCCAAGTGGCCCAGCCTTCTGGAGTGGCCCAGTCAGAGTCCTGACCTCAACCCAAGTTGCCCAGCCTTCTGGAGTGGCCCAGTCAGAGTCCTGGCCTCAACCCAAGTGGCCCAGCCTTCTGGAGTGGCCCAGTCAGAGTCCTGACCTCAACCCAAGTGGCCCAGCCTTCTGGAGTGGCCCAGTCAGAGTCCTGGCCTCAACCCAAGTGGCCCAGCCTTCTGGAGTGGCCCAGTCAGAGTCCTGACCTCAACCCAAGTGGCCCAGCCTTCTGGAGTGGCCCAGTCAGAGTCCTGACCTCAACCCAAGTGGCCCAGCCTTCTGGAGTGGCCCAGTCAGAGTCCTGACCTCAACCCAAGTGGCCCAGCCTTCTGGAGTGGCCCAGTCAGAGTCCTGACCTCAACCCAAGTGGCCCAGCCTTCTGGAGTGGCCCAGTCAGAGTCCTGACCTCAACCCGATTGAGATGCTGTGGCATGACCTCGAGAGCAGTTCACACCAGACATCCTAAGAATATTGCTGAACTGAAACAGTTTTGTAAAGAGGAATGGTCCAAAAGTCCTCCTGACCGTTGTTAAGGTGTGATGTGCAAATACAGAACACGTTTGGCTGAGGTTATTGCTGCCAAAGGAGGGTCAGCCAGTTATTAAATCCAAGGGTTCACATACTTCTCCCACCCTGCACTGTGAATGTTTACACGGTGTGTTCAATAAAGACACAACAACGTATAATTGTTTGCGTTATTAGTTTAAGCAGACTGTGTTTGTCTATTGTTGTGACCTAGATGAAGTTCAGATCAAATTTGATGACCAATTTATGCAGAAATCCAGGTAATTCCAAAGGGTTCACATACTTTTTCTTGCCACTGTATAGACCCTACATACCACAACACAAGTGATGGGACATCTGGGAAAGCATTGAAAGCAGCCTGCAGATCATATGATTGACAGATGCGGTGACTGAGTTGACCCTGTGTTAATGTTCAATTAACTTAATGTAAAGTAGGGGGACAAGGGGATAAGGGAATAAGAGGACAGGGGGGGGACAGGGGGAGAGGGGGACAGGGGGAAGGGGACAGGGGGAGGGGGGGAATAAGAGGACAGGGGACAGGGGGAGAGGGGGACAGGGGGACAGGGGGAGAGGGGAATAAGGGGACAGGGGGACAGGGGGAGAGGGGATAAGGGAATAAGAGGGGGACAGGGGGACAGGGGGACATAAGAGGACAGGGGGACAGAGGGGAATAAGGGGACAGGGGGACAAGGGATAAGGGAATAAGAGGACAGGGGGACAGGGGGAGAGGGGGACAGGGGGACAGGGGATAAGGGGGGGGACAGGGGGGGGGACAGGGGGATAGGGGGACAGGGGGACAGGGGGGGATAAGGGGACAGGGGGACAAGGGGACAGGGGGGGACAGGGGGACAGGGGACAGGGGATACAGGGGACAGGGGGACAGGGGAATATGGGGACAGGGGGATAAGGGGACAGGGGACAGGGGAGGGACAGGGGGATAAGGGGACAGGGGCATAAGGGGACAGGGGGATAAGGGGACAGGGGGACAAGGGGCATTAGATAAGTATCTGTTGGACCACAGGTTCTCTGTGATGTGGTGACTGTGGGACACTTCTCTGATCTGAGCAGACTGTTAGAGACCAGGTTCCTACATGGAGGGATGGATTACACAAAGACAGGGGGACAGCAGTTTGTCTCTCTGTCCTCTACACATTACACAAAGACATATTGCAGTTTGTCTCTCTGGACACATTACACAAAGACATACTGCAGTTTGTCTCTCTGTCTTCTACACATTACACAAAGACATATTGCAGTTTGTCTCTCTGTCTTCTACACATTACACAAAGACATACTGCAGTTTGTCTCTCTGTCCTCTACACATTACACAAAGACATATTGCAGTTTGTCTCTCTGTCTTCTACACATTACACAAAGACATATTGCAGTTTGTCTCTCTGTCTTCTACACATTACACAAAGACATATTGCAGTTTGTCTCTCTGTCTTCTACACATTACACAAAGACATATTGCAGTTTGTCTCTCTGTCCTCTACACATTACACAAAGACATATTGCAGTTTGTCTCTCTGTCTTCTACACATTACACAAAGACATGCTGCAGTTTGTCTCTCTGTCTTCTACACATTACACAAAGACATGCAGCAGTTTGTCTCTCCGTCCTCTACACATTACACAAAGACATACTGCAGTCTGTTTGTCTCTCTGTCCTCTACACATTACACAAAGACATATTGCAGTCTGTTTGTCTCTCTGTCCTCTACACATTACACAAAGACATACTGCAGTCTGTTTGTCTCTCTGTCCTCTACACATTACACAAAGACATACTGCAGTCTGTTTGTCTCTCTGTCCTCTACACATTACACAAAGACATACTGCAGTCTGTTTGTCTCTCTGTCCTCTACACATTACACAAAGACATATTGCAGTCTGTTTGTCTCTCTGTCCTCTACACATTAACAAAGACATATTGCAGTCTGTTTGTCTCTCTGTCCTCTACACATTACACAAAGACATACTGCAGTCTGTTTGTCTCTCTGTCCTCTACACATTACACAAAGACATACTGCAGTCTGTTTGTCTCTCTGTCCTCTACACATTACACAAAGACATATTGCAGTCTGTCTCTCTGTCCTCTACACATTACACAAAGACATACTGCAGTTTGTCTCTCTGTCCTCTACACATTACACAAAGACATACTGCAGTCTGTTTGTCTCTCTGTCCTCTACACATTACACAAAGACATATTGCAGTCTGTTTGTCTCTCTGTCCTCTACACATTACACAAAGACATATTGCAGTCTGTCTCTCTGTCCTCTACACATTACACAAAGACATACTGCAGTCTGTTTGTCTCTCTGTCCTCTACACATTACACAAAGACATATTGCAGTCTGTTTGTCTCTCTGTCCTCTACACATTACACAAAGACATACTGCAGTCTGTTTGTCTCTCTGTCCTCTACACATTACACAAAGACATACTGCAGTCTGTTTGTCTCTCTGTCCTCTACACATTACACAAAGACATATTGTAGTCTGTTTGTCTCTCTGTCCTCTACACATTACACAAAGACATACTGCAGTCTGTTTGTCTCTCTGTCCTCTACACATTACACAAAGACATATTGCAGTCAGTTTGTCTCTCTGTCCTCTACACATTACACAAAGACATATTGCAGTCTGTTTGTCTCTCTGTCCTCTACACATTACACAAAGACATACTGCAGTCTGTTTGTCTCTCTGTCCTCTACACATTACACAAAGACATACTGCAGTCTGTTTGTCTCTCTGTCCTCTACACATTACACAAAGACATACTGCAGTCTGTTTGTCTCTCTGTCCTCTACACATTACACAAAGACATACTGCAGTCTGTTTGTCTCTCTGTCCTCTACACATTACACAAAGACATACTGCAGTCTGTTTGTCTCTCCGTCCTCTACACATTACACAAAGACATATTGCAGTCTGTTTGTCTCTCTGTCCTCTACACATTACACAAAGACATACTGCAGTCTGTTTTCTCTCTGTCCTCTACACATTACAAAAAGACATACTGCAGTCTGTTTGTCTCTCTGTCCTCTACACATTACACAAAGACATATTGCAGTCTGTTTGTCTCTCTGTCCTCTACACATTACACAAAGACATACTGCAGTCTGTTTGTCTCTCTGTCCTCTACACATTACACAAAGACATATTGCAGTTTGTCTCTCTGTCCTCTACACATTACACAAAGACATATTGCAGTCTGTTTCTCTCTGTCCTCTACACATTACACAAAGACATACTGCAGTCTGTTTGTCTCTCTGTCCTCTACACATTACACAAAGACATACTGCAGTCTGTTTGTCTCTCTGTCCTCTACACATTACACAAAGACATACTGCAGTCTGTTTGTCTCTCTGTCCTCTACACATTACACAAAGACATATTGCAGTCTGTTTGTCTCTCTGTCCTCTACACATTACACAAAGACATACTGCAGTCTGTTTGTCTCTCTGTCCTCTACACATTACACAAAGACATACTGCAGTCTGTTTGTCTCTCTGTCCTCTACACATTACACAAAGACATACTGCAGTCTGTTTGTCTCTCTGTCCTCTACACATTACACAAAGACATACTGCAGTCTGTTTGTCTCTCTGTCCTCTACACATTACACAAAGACATATTGCAGTCTGTTTGTCTCTCTGTCCTCTACACATTACACAAAGACATACTGCAGTCTGTTTGTCTCTCTGTCCTCTACACATTACACAAAGACATACTGCAGTCTGTTTGTCTCTCTGTCCTCTACACATTACACAAAGACATACTGCAGTCTGTTTGTCTCTCTGTCCTCTACACATTACACAAAGACATACTGCAGTCTGTTTGTCTCTCTGTCCTCTACACATTACACAAAGACATACTGCAGTTTGTCTCTCTGTCCTCTACACATTACACAAAGACATACTGCAGTTTGTCTCTCTGTCCTCTACACATTACACAAAGACATACTGCAGTCTGTTTGTCTCTCTGTCCTCTACACATTACACAAAGACATACTGCAGTCTGTTTGTCTCTCTGTCCTCTACACATTACACAAAGACATATTGCAGTCTGTCTCTCTGTCTTCTACACATTACACAAAGACATACTGCAGTCTGTTTGTCTCTCTGTCCTCTACACATTACACAAAGACATACTGCAGTCTGTTTGTCTCTCTGTCCTCTACACATTACACAAAGACATACTGCAGTCTGTTTGTCTCTCTGTCCTCTACACATTACACAAAGACATATTGCAGTCTGTTTGTCTCTCTGTCCTCTACACATTACACAAAGACATACTGCAGTCTGTTTGTCTCTCTGTCCTCTACACATTACACAAAGACATACTGCAGTCTGTTTGTCTCTCCGTCCTCTACACATTACACAAAGACATACTGCAGTCTGTTTGTCTCTCTGTCCTCTACACATTACACAAAGACATACTGCAGTCTGTTTGTCTCTCTGTCCTCTACACATTACACAAAGACATACTGCAGTCTGTTTGTCTCTCTGTCCTCTACACATTACACAAAGACATACTGCAGTCTGTTTGTCTCTCTGTCCTCTACACATTACACAAAGACATACTGCAGTCTGTTTGTCTCTCTGTCCTCTACACATTACACAAAGACATACTGCAGTCTGTTTGTCTCTCTGTCCTCTACACATTACACAAAGACATACTGCAGTCTGTTTGTCTCTCTGTCCTCTACACATTACACAAAGACATATTGCAGTCTGTTTGTCTCTCTGTCCTCTACACATTACACAAAGACATATTGCAGTCTGTTTGTCTCTCTGTCCTCTACACATTACACAAAGACATACTGCAGTCTGTTTGTCTCTCTGTCCTCTACACATTACACAAAGACATACTGCAGTCTGTTTGTCTCTCTCATTCTGTGCAGTCTGTTTGTCTCTCTGTCCTACACATTACACAAAGACATTGCAGTCTGTTTGTCTCTCTCCTCTACACATTACACAAAGACATACTGCAGTCTGTTTGTCTCTCTGTCCTCTACACATTACACAAAGACATACTGCAGTCTGTTTGTCTCTCTGTCCTCTACACATTACACAAAGACATACTGCAGTCTGTTTGTCTCTCTGTCCTCTACACATTACACAAAGACATACTGCAGTCTGTTTGTCTCTCTGTCCTCTACACATTACACAAAGACATACTGCAGTCTGTTTGTCTCTCTGTCCTCTACACATTACACAAAGACATACTGCAGTCTGTTTGTCTCTCTGTCCTCTACACATTACACAAAGACATACTGCAGTCTGTTTGTCTCTCTGTCCTCTACACATTACACAAAGACATACTGCAGTCTGTTTGTCTCTCTGTCCTCTACACATTACACAAAGACATACTGCAGTCTGTTTGTCTCTCTGTCCTCTACACATTACACAAAGACATACTGCAGTCTGTTTGTCCAGACAGACTTTTTAAAGAGAATAATTCTGTTATTTTGGCTTTGAAACTTCAAAACAAAAGAGAGTGTCGGTGTGTCGCTCGGCAGGAACACAAATTGTGTTTGTGAAAAGTATGTCTAAATCGCAGCGTTTTCTACGGCGTCGACAGCGAGGAAGGAGAGGAGAGTGGAACTTTGACAAAGGAGAGAAATGGCATAGTGTGGCATAACATGAATAACCACCACGCTGCATTTTGGTCCGCCTCTACTTCACCTAAAGAAAGCCGTTACAGCCGTTACAGCCCTTACAGCCGTTACAGCCGTCGACAGCGAGGAAGGAGAGGAGAGTGGTACTTTAGGAAGGTAGTTTTACAAGGCGGTGTAAACTGGGTAGGATTATATGGCTGACAAAGGAGAGAAATGGCACAGTGTTGTCTGTCACACCCTGACCATAGTTTGCTTTGTATGTTTCTATGTTTTGGTTGGTCAGGGTGTGATCTGAGTGGGCATTCTATGTTGGATGTCTAGTTTGTCTAGTTCTATGTTTGGGCCTGACATGGTTCTCAATCAGAGGCAGGTGTTCGTCATTGTCTCTGATTGGGAACCATATTTAGGTAGCCTGTTTGGTGTTGGGTTTTGTGGGTGATTGTCCTTGTTCCTGTCTCTGTGTTACTTTGCACCAGTATTAGGCTGTTGTGGTTTTCGTGTTACGTTTATTGTTTTTGTATTTGATTCGTGTTTATTTTGTTTTATTAAACATGGATCTCAATAGCCACGTCGCATTTTGGTCCGCCTCTCTTTCACCTAGAGAAAACAGTTACAGTTGTAAACATTATCGTACTCTCTCTCTCTCTCTCTCTCTTTTCTTTTTACAATTTCTGTCTCTTTTATAGTGTTTCTGTGTGGGCAGAAAATCCCAACCACACTGCAGGTCATAGTGAGTTCAGTAGGGACGCTTTTTAAGAGCAATGGCTCCGTCTCAAATGACACCCTATTCCCTATATAGGGCTCTGGTCAAAAGTAGTGCACTATGTAGGGAATAGGGTGCCATGTGGGACCCTAGGAGATAAAAGGTGTGACCAGAACCCTTTCCATTTATAGTCTGTGGCTCAATGTGTTCCACTTCAGTATTAGTTCTGGAGATATTGGATACGGACTCAATGTTCTCTAAAACACGCTTATATAAACGGAAGATTTGGACAATTTTTTTTTGTCTCCTTTTTAACCAAGTCAACGATGAGGTTGGTTTATAATAAAGTTAAATTTAATCAAAAATCAACCAAAATGCAATGTTGATTGAAGGTGTTTTCCCCGGTGGAACATCATCTACGGATGAGAGAGACTGTAGCTCCATATGTTTCTCAGTTGTCATTTATATATCTGTACGTCTAAGCAACACCAGGGCCCATTGTCCAAACTAGTGCACTGTATAGGGAACTCAACCAATCAAATGTATTTATAAAGCCCTTCTTACATCAGCTGATGTCACAAAGTGCTGTACAGAGGTGTAGAAGCACGGTGGCTAGGAAAAACTCCCTAGAAAGGCCAAAACCTAGGAAGAAACCTAGAGAGGAACCAGGCTCTGAGGGGTGGCCAGTCCTCTTCTGGCTGTACCAGGTAGAGATTAGAAACCTAGAGAGGAACCAGGCTCTGAGGGGTGGCCAGTCCTTTTCTGGCTGTACCAGGTAGATATAGAGACTCAGCCTAGTGCACTACTTCAGTCACTTCAGACTCAGCCTAGTGCGCTACTTCAGTCACTTCAGACTCAGCCTAGTGCACTACTTTTTATTTATTTATTTTATTTCACCTTTATTTAACCAGGTAGGCAAGTTGAGAACAAGTTCTCATTTACAATTGCGACCTGGCCAAGATAAAGCAAAGCAGTTCGACAGATACAACGACACAGAGTTACACATGGAGTAAAACAAACATACAGTCAATAATACAGTAGAAACAAGTCTATATACAATGTGAGCAAATGAGGTGAGAAGGGAGGTAAAGGCAAAAAAGGCCATGGTGGCAAAGTAAATACAATATAGCAAGTAAAACACTGGAATGGTAGTTTTGCAATGGAAGAATGTGCAAAGTAGAAATAAAAATAATGGGGTTCAAAGGAGCACAATAAATAAATAAATAAAAATTAAATACAGTTGGGAAAGAGGTAGTTGTTTGGGCTAAATTATAGGTGGGCTATGTACAGGTGCAGTCATCTGTGAGCTGCTCTGACAGTTGGTGCTTAAAGCTAGTGAAGGAGATAAGTGTTTCCAGTTTCAGAGATTTTTGTAGTTCGTTCCAGTCATTGGCAGCAGAGAACTGGAAGGAGAGGCGGCCAAAGAAAGAATTGGTTTTGGGGGTGACTAGAGAGATATACCTGCTGGAGCGTGTGCTACAGGTGGGAGATGCTATGGTGACCAGTGAGCTGAGATAAGGGGGACTTTACCTAGCAGGGTCTTGTAGATGACATGGAGCCAGTGGGTTTGGCGACGAGTATGAAGCGAGGGCCAGCCAACGAGAGCGTACAGGTCGCAATGGTGGGTAGTATATGGAGCTTTGGTGACAAAACGGATTGCACTGTGATAGACTGCATCCAATTTGTTGAGTAGGGTATTGGAGGCTATTTTGTAAATGACATCGCCAAAGTCGAGGATCAGTAGGATGGTCAGTTTTACAAGGGTAAGTTTGGCGGCGTGAGTGAAGGAGGCTTTGTTGCGGAATAGAAAGCCGACTCTTGATTTGATTTTCGATTGGAGATGTTTGATATGAGTCTGGAAGGAGAGTTTGCAGTCTAGCCAGACACCTAGGTACTTATAGATGTCCACATATTCAAGGTCGGAACCATCCAGGGTGGTGATGCTAGTCGGGCATGCGGGTGCAGGCAGCGATCGGTTGAAAAGCATGCATTTGGTTTTACTAGCGTTTAAGAGCAGTTGGAGGCCACGGAAGGAGTGTTGTATGGCATTGAAGCTTGTTTGGAGGTTAGATATCACAGTGTCCAATGACGGGCCGAAAGTATATAGAATGGTGTCGTCTGCGTAGAGGTGGATCAGGGAATCGCAATAGAGAAACAATCAGAAATAATTGTATCTCGTCACAGCCCAGTGAATGTTGTTTCCACATCTCTTCATAATTAGCACATTGCATAATGAGCCCAGTGTTTTCTGAGGTAATGAAAGAGATGAAGGTATAATGAGAATCAAGTATGAAGTCGTTTGACCTATTTGTGAGACACGGGGTAGCTAACCGTCTAACGGTCTGTCACCTGTAACTAGACTACAAGGTTGATTTAGTGTGTTTTTCTAATGAAATCAGGATAAAGCAGAGACACATGCAGCCCCCAGGGAGTTAGGGTTATTTACCTCAGCATGAAACAGCTCTTTTCTTGGAGAGAATAGCTGTTTTCTAGCATTGAAATATAGGGACTAAAAGCTATAAAACTGAATGTGTTTTCTTTAAATCCTTGTCTTCTTTATTTTAACCAAAAGGGAAATAGTCAAATAATGAAAAACAGAGCAACAAGCTGTAAACAAACAGCTGTATTTAGATGAAGAAGGGGATCAAGGGAGGAGAGACACACAGACGGACGCAGCTTCGTCAGAAACCTCCTGCAGCCAACAAGGCAAAGTGTTGAGCGCGCACAAATAGTCACACAACATAAATGTATAGCGATACAAAATAAGCTTCGTGAAAACACACGGAAAATAACAAACGCTTAGCCTAGTGCGTACAGCACGTAACACAGAAATTATATCTAACACAGCACGTAACACAGAAATTATATCTAACACAGCACGCAACACACAAATTATATCTAACACAGCACGTAACACACAAATTATATCTAACACAGCACGTAACACACAAATTATATCTAACACAGCACGTAACACACAAATTATATCTAACACAGCACGTAACACACAAATTATATCTAACACAGCACGTAACACACAAATTATATCTAACACAGCACGTAACACACAAATTATATCTAACACAAATACATGGAGGGGAACAGAGGAATAAATACATGCAGCGTGATTAGGGGAATGTAAACCAGGTGGGAATGGAACAAGACAAAACAAATGGAAAATAGAATAATGGAGCGGCGATGACACTTCAAAGGGACTTCTGTCTGACATCACACTACAGCTGCTGTTATTACTTCAAATAGAATTACGTCTGACATCACACTAGATATAGAGCTGCTGTCATTACATCAAAGGGACTTCTGTCTGACATCACACTAGAGCTGCTGTTATTACATCAAAGAGACTTCTGTCTGACATCACACCAGAGCTGCTGTTATTACATCAAAGGGACTTCTGTCTGACATCACACTAGATATAGAGCTGCTGTCATTAAATCAAATCAAATCACATTTATTTATAAAGCCCTTCGTACATAAGCTGATATCTCAAAGTGCTGTACAGAAACACAGCCTAAAACCCCAAACAGCAAGCAATGCAGGTGTAGAAGCATTACATGAAAGAGAATTCTGTCTGACGTCACTCTTTTTCTCTCGAATCTCTGCTGAGAGAAAGATTACTTTGAAATACAAATAACAAATGCATGTGTGATAGATAAATATATACACAAGGTAGTCGTTAGACAAGCACCCTTCATCTGTGATGCAATTCAATCAATATATCAATCAATCCCTATACCAGTCTGCTGTTCCCACATGCTTCAAGAGGGCCACCATTGTTCCTGTTCCCAAGAAAGCTAAGGTAACTGAGCTAAACGACTACCGCCCCGTAGCACTCACATCCGTCATCATGAAGTGCTTTAAGAGACTAGTCAAGGACCATATCACCTCCACCCTAACTGACACCCTAGACCCACTCCAATTTGCTTACCGCCCAAATAGGTCCACAGACGATGCAATCTCAACCACACTGCACACTGCCCTAACCCATCTGGACAAGAGGAATACCTATGTGAGAATGCTGTTCATCGACTACAGCTCGGCATTCAACACCATAGTACCCTCCAAGCTCGTCATCAAGCTCGAGACCCTGGGTCTCGACCCCGTCCTGTGCAACTGGGTACTGGACTTCCTGACGGGCCGCCCCCAGGTGGTGAGGGTAGGTAACAACATCTCCACCCCACTGATCCTCAACACTGGGGCCCCACAAGGGTGCGTTCTGAGCCCTCTCCTGTACTCCCTGTTCACCCACGACTGCGTGGCCACGCACGCCTCCAACTCAATCATCAAGTTTGCAGACGACACAACAGTGGTAGGCTTGATTACCAACAACGACGAGACGGCCTACAGGGAGGAGGTGAGGGCCCTCGGAGTGTGGTGTCAGGAAAATAACCTCACACTCAACGTCAACAAAACTAAGGAGATGATTGTGGACTTCAGGAAACAGCAGAGGGAACACCCCCCCATCCACATCGATGGAACAGTAGTGGAGAGGGTAGTAAGTTTTAAGTTCCTCGGCATACACATCACAGACAAACTGAATTGGTCCACCCACACAGACAGCGTTGTGAAGAAGGCGCAGCAGCGCCTCTTCAACCTCAGGAGGCTGAAGAAATTTGGCTTGTCACCAAAAGCACTCACAAACTTCTACAGATGCACAATCGAGAGCATCCTGGCGGGCTGTATCACCGCCTGGTACGGCAACTGCTCCGCCCACAACCGTAAGGCTCTCCAGAGGGTAGTGAGGTCTGCACAACGCATCACCGGGGGCAAACTACCTGCCCTCCAGGACACCTACACCACCCGATGTTACAGGAAGGCCATAAAGATCATCAAGGACAACAACCACCCGAGCCACTGCCAGAAGGCGAGGTCAGTACAGGTGCATCAAAGCTGGGACCGAGAGACTGAAAAACAGCTTCTATCTCAAGGCCATCAGACTGTTAAACAGCCACCACTAACATTGAGTGGCTGCTGCCAACACACTGACTCAACTCCAGCCACTTTAATAATGGGAATTGATGGGAAATGATGTAAAATATATCACTAGCCACTTTAAACAATGCTACCTAATATAATGTTTACATACCCTACATTATTCATCTCATATGCATACGTAGATACTGTACTCTATACCATCTACTGCATCTTTATGTAATACATGTATCACTAGCCACTTTAACTATGCCACTTTGTTTACATACTCATCTCATATGTATATACTGTACTCTATATCATCTACTGTATCTTGCCTATGCTGCTCTGTACCATCACTCATTCATATATCCTTATGTACATATTCTTTATCCCCTTACACTGTGTATAAGACAGTAGTTTTTTTTGGAATTGTTAGTTAGATTACTTGTTGGTTATTACTGCATTGTCGGAACTAGAAGCACAAGCATTTCGCTACACTCGCATTAACATCTGCTAACCATGTGTATGTGACAAATAAAATTTGATTTGATTTGATTTGAAATGATGGACGCTCTGTTCCTACTGCAGTGGACACGGAATGAAAAATAAGGTGATTGTCTCAGGACATCCCAGTAGTAGGCCTTACTGGCACTGATAGATTGTCTGTGTGTGTGTGTGTGTGTGTGTGTGTGTGTGTGTGTGTGTGTGTGTGTGTGTGTGTGTGTGTGTGTGTGTGTGTGTGTGTGTGTGTGTGTGTGTGTGTGTGAGTGTGAGTGTGAGTGTGTGTATGTGTGTGTGTGTGTGTGCGTGCGTGCGTGTGTGTGTGTGTGTGTGTGTGTGTGTGTATGTGTGTGTGTGTGTGTGTGAGTGTGTTTGAAAGTTACTTACTAGAGACAACCAGCGTTTCATGTATCTGACCATCTTAAGGATCCGTTTATTGTCCATAACATTTGATGTAGGTCTCCACTGGTCTTGTTTGTTGTGTCAGTGACACGCCCCTGGACACGCCCCTGGACACGCCCCTGGACACGCCCCTGGTCCCTGTGACTGTAGGGTGTACGGAGGGAAACAGAGCATTAGCAGCGTGTATTATTCAGTGTTGTAATGTGCACTACTACGTGTGGAACCAGATTCCCATGTCTGCGGCTGTTTCAGTGAGGCAGTGATCACGATCAACGTCCCTCGGCATCGTCTAAACGTCTGGGCTGAAGCTACGGAGGTGAAGCTGAAGTGATTGACCGACCTTAGGTTGTAGCTCATCAGAACCCTGCTCCACATACTGCGTTAGGACAAGCAGAGGGAAAAACTAGCAACTGGAGCATCATGGGACTAGAGGTCTCTCTATATGTCTCTCTATAGCAGGGGTCGCCAACCTTTTCCGGGTCAGGTCAAATCACGTTTTATTGGTCACATAGACGTATTCAGTATATGTTATTGGTCACATATTCAGTAGGTGTTATTGGTCACATATTCAGTAGATGTTATTGGTCACATATTCAGTAGATGTTATTGGTCACATATTCAGTAGGTGTTATTGGTCACATATTCAGTATATGTTATTGGTCACATATTCAGTAGATGTTATTGGTCACATAGACATATGCAGTAGATGTTATTGGTCACATATTCCGTAGATGTTATTGGTCACATATTCAGTAGATGTTATTGGTCACATATTCAGTAGATGTTATTGGTCACATATTCAGTAGATGTTATTGGTCACATATTCAGTAGATGTTATTGGTCACATATTCAGTAGATGTTATTGGTCACATATTCAGTAGATGTTATTGGTCACATATTCAGTTGATGTTATTGGTCACATATTCAGTAGATGTTATTGGTCACATATTCAGTAGATGTTATTGGTCACATATTCACTAGATGTTATTGGTCACATATTCACTAGATGTTATTGGTCACATATTCACTAGATGTTATTGGTCACATATTCAGTAGATGTTATTGGTCACATATTCAGTAGATGTTATTGGTCACATATTCACTAGATGTTATTGGTCACATATTCACTAGATGTTATTGGTCACATATTCACTAGATGTTATTGGTCACATATTCACTAGATGTTATTGGTCACATATTCACTAGATGTTATTGGTCACATATTCACTAGATGTTATTGGTCACATAGACATATTCACTAGATGTTATTGGTCACATATTCACTAGATGTTATTGGTCACATATTCAGTAGATGTTATTGGTCACATATTCACTAGATGTTATTGGTCACATATTCACTAGATGTTATTGGTCACATACACGTATTTAGTATTTAGTAGATGTTATTGGTCACATAGACATATTCAGTAGATGTTATTGGTTACATATTCACTAGATGTTATTGGTCACATACACGTATTTAGTATTTAGTAGATGTTATTGCTGGTGTAGTGAAATGCTTGTAAAGATCAAGTTCACTTCCTGAGTCGAAATGCGAGCTAAGATCTACCGCTCCGATGTGTTTTTAAACAGGACTTAAAAAACGTGAGCCGATGCAACACGAACCAATTACAAACAGTTCTTTAGCAATGAGGTTTGTGCAGGAAGCTACAGGCCCAATACATTATCACTGCACATTGGCTACGCTTCAATTGCCCTGCCAATGTTGTTCTTCTCAGGCCATTTTTTAATTAAATAAATGTTTAAATGTAGGTATATGGTCACACGGGTAATAGATCATTTGTTGTATTACTTGTAGATCATTTGTTGTATTACTGAGGCACAGTTGACTGGGCATAATTATTATTATTATTTTATACTGGACTGGTGGCGAGTCTGAGGGGAGGGAGCAGAGGTGAGGCTGCGTCTCACCTGACTCACCGTCCCTCCCCTCTCCTCTCCCTCCCTCCGACTCACCGTCCCTCCCCTCTCCCTCCCTCCCTCCGACTCACCGTCCCTCCCCTCTCCCTCTCTCCGACTCACCGTCCCTCCCCTCTCCCTCCCTCCGACTCACCGTCCCTCCCCTATCCCTCCCTCCCTCCCTCCGACTCACCATCCCTCCCCTCCCCTCTCCCTCCTCTGACTCATCATCCCTCCCCCCCCCTCTCCCTCCCTCCGACTCACCGTCTCTCCCCTCCCCTCTCCCTCCCTCCCTCCGACACACCGTCCCTCCCCTCTCTCTCCCTCCCTCCGACTCACCGTCCCTCCCCTCTCCCTCCCTCCAACTCAACGTCCCTCCCCTCTCCCTCCCTCCCTCCGACTCACCGTCCCTCCCCTCTCCCTCCCTCCGACTCACCGTCCCTCCCCTCTCTCTCCCTCCGACTCACCGTCCCTCCCCTCTCTCTCCCTCTGACTCACCGTCCCTCCCCTCTCCCTCCCTCCGACTCACCGTCCCTCCCCTCTCTCTCCCTCCGACTCACCGTCCCTCCCCTCTCTCTCCCTCTGACTCACCGTCCCTCCCCTCTCTCTCCCTCCGACTCACCGTCCCTCCCCTCTCTCTCCCTCCGACTCACCGTCCCCCCTCTCTCTCCCTCCAACTCACCGTCTCTCCCCTCTCCCTCCCTCCGACTCACCGTCCCTCCCCCCCTCTCTCTGCCTCCGACTCACCGTCCCTCCCTCTCTCTCCCCTCCCCACCCCTCCCCTCCCCTCTCTCTCCCGCCGACTCACCGTCCCTCCCCTCTCCCTCACTCCAACACACCGTCCATCCCCTCACCGTCCCTCCCCGCTCCTCCCTCCCTCCAACACACCGTCCCACCCCCTCTCTCTCCCTCCAACACACCAGTCCCTCCCCTCTCCCTCCCTCCAACTCACCGTCCCTCCCCTCTCTCTCCCTCCAACACACCGTCCCTCCCCTCTCTCTCCCTCCAACACACCGTCCCTTCCCTCTCTCTCCCTCCAACACACCGTCCCTCCCCTCTCCCTCCCTCCAACACATCGTCCCTCCCCTCTCCCTCCCTCCGCTGAGAAAAGGGGACACAGTCTTCCAGTTGATGGCGAAGCTCAAGTCACACTGCATTATTTCTGCCTCATGGACCAATTCATGTTGTTACTCCTTTGACCAGAGAAAGTTTAATATTCCTTGATATTAATTTAAAAAAGACCCGTGCTTGAATTGGGCAGCAGCTCACCGGAGCTGAGTACCGACGCCTCAAAATGTTCTACTGCTTGAGCTCCTGTTCCTCATACAGAATATTAGATATAAAGTATTGAGGAGTTCCTGCACCTAAATATAATCAGTACCGGCCCCCAAAATGAGTACCGGAACCTACTTCAGTCAAAGTCAAGAATTTAAAAAGACGCTAAGACACTAATAATAAGAAGGGAAGCTTATCAGAACATTTTTCTAAACTCATTCAATGCAGCTGCAGTGCTGGTTGTTCTGGTAAGTGGAAGTAGGGAGAACACACTTTTTATGGTTTTATAAAAATGTTGACCAAAGTGTTGACCTGGCTGAGTAACAACTTAAACATGAATTTACTCATAAAAAAACAGCAGGTCTTTGTTGTACTCGTTGAGTCTTTCTCACTAGTTATGTTTTTAAATGTTTTTAAAATCTCACATCAACTTTGCTGTGTATTTGAGGAAACTGATCTAACACAGTGATCTGAGCTATCTGATTGGCCAGAGGTAGACCTATAGGTGCCCTTGATTTGTTGTCTGCCGGGTAGTTGGAGGTTCACCTTCAGACGCATGACATGGTTCAAAATGGGAACTTTGCCTTCCCGGCGCCAGGGCTGCTGAATCAAGTGCACCTACCGCCAACAGGGCTGCTGAATCAAGTGCACCTACCGCCAACAGGGCTGCTGAATCAAGTGCACCTACCGCCAACAGGGCTGCTGAATCAAGTGCACCTACCGCCAACAGGGCTGCTGAATCAAGTGCACCTACCGCCAACAGGGCTGCTGAATCAAGTGCACCTACTGCCAACAGGGCTGCTGAATCAAGTGCACCTACCGCCAACAGGGCTGCTGAATCAAGTGCACCTACCGCCAACAGGGCTGCTGAATCAAGTGCACCTACCGCCAACAGGGCTGCTGAATCAAGTGCACCTACCGCCAACAGGGCTGCTGAATCAAGTGCACCTACCGCCAACAGGGCTGCTGAATCAAGTGCACCTACCGCCAACAGGGCAAGACAAAACTATGAACGCAAGGCTTTATTGTTGACTTCTTTACAGAAATGTTTGGTGATCGACTAGTAATGCCTGGAAGATCGACCATTCAATCGCAATCGACCGGTTGGTGACCACTGCTCTATACCATCTGAAACTACATGGGTGTAGGGTAGATGTCTCTATACTGTCTGAAACTACATGGGTGTAGGATAGATGTCTCTATACTGTCTGAAACTACATGGGTGTAGGGTAGATGTCTCTATACTGTCTGAAACTACATGGGTGTAGGGTAGATGTCTCTATACTGTCTGAAACTACATGGGTGTAGGGTAGATGTCTCTATACTGTCTGAAACTACATGGGTGTAGGGTAGATGTCTCTATACTGTCTGAAACTACATGGGTGTAGGGTAGATGTCTCTATACTGTCTGAAACTACATGGGTGTAGGGTAGATGTCTCTATACTGTCTGAAACTACATGGGTGTAGGGTAGATGTCTCTATACTGTCTGAAACTACATGGGTGTAGGGTAGATATCTCTATACTGTCTGAAACTACATGGGTGGAAGATAGATGTCTCTCTATACTGTCTGAAACTACATGGGTGTAGGGTAGATGTCTCTCTATACTGTCTGAAACTACATGGGTGTAGGGTAGATGTCTCTATACTGTCTGAAACTACATGGGTGTAGGGTAGATGTCTCTATACTGTCTGAAACTACATGGGTGTAGGGTAGATGTCTCTATACTGTCTGAAACTACATGGGTGTAGGGTAGATGTCTCTATACTGTCTGAAACTACATGGGTGTAGGGTAGATGTCTCTATACTGTCTGAAACTACATGGGTGTAGGGTAGATGTCTCTATACTGTCTGAAACTACATGGGTGGAAGATAGATGTCTCTATACTGTCTGAAACTACATGGGTGGAAGATAGATGTCTCTATACTGTCTGAAACTACATGGGTGTAGGGTAGATGTCTCTATACTGTCTGAAACTACATGGGTGTAGGGTAGATGTCTCTATACTGTCTGAAACTACATGGGTGTAGGGTAGATGTCTCTATACTGTCTGAAACTACATGGGTGGAAGATAGATGTCTCTCTATACTGTCTGAAACTACATGGGTGTAGGGTAGATGTCTCTCTATACTGTCTGAAACTACATGGGTGGAGGATAGATGTCTCTATACTGTCTGAAACTACATGGGTGTAGGATAGATGTCTCTCTATACTGTCTGAAACTACATGGGTGGAAGATAGATGTCTCTCTATACTGTCTGAAACTACATGGGTGGAAGATAGATGTCTCTATACTGTCTGAAACTACATGGGTGGAAGATAGATGTCTCTCTATACTGTCTGAAACTACATGGGTGTAGGGTAGATGTCTCTCTATACTGTCTGAAACTACATGGGTGTAGGATAGATGTCTCTATACTGTCTGAAACTACATGGGTGGAAGATAGATGTCTCTCTATACTGTCTGAAACTACATGGGTGGAAGATAGATGTCTCTCTATACTGTCTGAAACTACATGGGTGTAGGGTAGATGTCTCTATACTGTCTGAAACTACATGGGTGTAGGGTAGATGACTCTATACCATCTGAAACTACATGGGTGTAGGGTAGATGTCTCTATACCATCTGAAAAAACATGGATGTAGGATAGATGTCTCTATACTGTCTGAAACTACATGGGTGTAGGATAGATGTCTCTCTATACTGTCTGAAACTACATGGGTGGAAGATAGATGTCTCTCTATACTGTCTGAAACTACATGGGTGTAGGATAGATGTCTCTATACTGTCTGAAACTACATGGGTGTAGGATAGATGTCTCTCTATACTGTCTGAAACTACATGGGTGTAGGATAGATGTCTCTATACTGTCTGAAACTACATGGGTGGAAGATAGATGTCTCTATACTGTCTGAAACTACATGGGTGGAAGATAGATGTCTCTCTATACTGTCTGAAACTACATGGGTGTAGGATAGATGTCTCTATACTGTCTGAAACTACATGGGTGTAGGATAGATGTCTCTATACTGTCTGAAACTACATGGGTGGAAGATAGATGTCTCTATACTGTCTGAAACTACATGGGTGTAGGATAGATGTCTCTCTATACTGTCTGAAACTACATGGGTGTAGGATAGATGTCTCTATACTGTCTGAAACTACATGGGTGGAAGATAGATGTCTCTATACTGTCTGAAACTACATGGGTGGAAGATAGATGTCTCTCTATACTGTCTGAAACTACATGGGTGTAGGATAGATGTCTCTCTATACTGTCTGAAACTACATGGGTGTAGGGTAGATGTCTCTATACTGTCTGAAACTACATGGGTGGAGGATAGATGTCTCTATACTGTCTGAAACTACATGGGTGGAAGATAGATGTCTCTATACTGTCTGAAACTACATGGGTGGAAGATAGAGGTCTCTCTATGCTGTCTGAAACTACATGGGTGGAGGATAGATATCTCTATACTGTCTGAAACTACATGGGTGTAGGATAGATGTCTCTTTACTCATAAAGTATAAGGGTGAAGCTAAGGTAATTAGCTGACCTTGGTTGTCCCTTACCAGACCCAAAGCTGTGAGGACAACTCTATCCCACACAGTTTCATTACACATCATTAACCCCTGCCACACAAACTGCATTAACACAAGGAGACAGGCAAACTGGCTGATCAGACAGGCCTTGAAGCTCAGTTAGAACATTGAGCTATATGGGGAAAGAGGAGGCAGGCAAACTGGCTGATCAGACAGGCCTTGAAGCTCAGTTAGAACATTGAGCTATATGGGGAAAGAGGAGGCAGGCAAACTGGCTGATCAGACAGGCCTTGAAGCTCAGTTAGAACATTGAGCTATATGGGGAAAGAGGAGACAGGCAAACTGGCTGATCAGACAGGCCTTGAAGCTCAGTTAGAACATTGAGCTATATGGGGAAAGAGGAGGCGGGTTCATTGGAACACGTTGATTATAGGCTCTCTGTGATTGTGTCTGGCCAGTCTGTCTCAAGGCCTCTATTGAATGTGTTGTGTAAGTCAATTTCTGGCTTAGGACAGAGAGACAAAAGCCCTTCACAGTTTTTCATTCCAGATTCATATCTCCCTCATCGATCTCTAGCTTTCTATCTTTTCTCTACTCTCCACCTTCATTTCCTCAATCTGTTCTGGTCCAAACCCAGTGGTCAGTAGGTCAGAGTAAACAGACTGAATCAAAGGAGAGGAAGAGAGAGGAAGAGAGAGTGACCTCATCACTGTGTCTGTCTCTCTGTCTCTCTGTCTCCATGTCTCTCTGTCTCTCTGTCTCTCTCCACAGTGTTTGACCTCATCACTGTGTCTGTCTCTCTGTCTCTCTGTCTCTCTCCACAGTGTTTGACCTCATCACTGTGTCTGTCTCTCTGTATCTCTGTCTCTCTCCACAGTGTTTGACCTCATCACTGTGTCTGTCTCTCTGTATCTCTGTCTCTCTCCACAGTGTTTGACCTCATCACTGTGTCTGTCTCTCTGTCTCTGTGTCTCTCTGTCTCTGTGTCTCTCTGTCTCTCTGTCTCTCTCTGTCTCTCTGTCTCTCTGTCTCTCTGTCTCTCTGTCTCTCTCCACAGTGTTTGACCACATCACTGTGTCTGTCTCTGTGTCTCTCTGTCTCTCTGTCTCTCTGTCTCTCTGTCTCTCTGTCTCTCTGTCTCTCTCCACAGTGTTTGTCCACATCACTGTGTCTGTCTCTCTGTCTCTCTGTCTCTCTGTCTCTCTGTCTCTCTCTCTCCACAGTGTTTGACCTCATCACTGTGTCTATCTCTCTGTCTCTCTGTCTCTCTGTCTCTGTGTCTCTCTCCACAGTGTTTGACCACATCACTGTATGTCTCTCTGTCTCTGTGTCTCTGTGTCTCTCTGTCTCTCTGTCTCTCTGTCTCTCTCCACAGTGTTTGACCACATCACTGTCTGTCTCTCTGTCTCTCTGTCTCTCTCCACAGTGTTTGACCACATCACTGTGTCTGTCTCTCTGTATCTCTGTCTCCATGTCTCTCTGTCTCTCTGTCTCTCTCCACAGTGTTTGACCTCATCACTGTCTGTCTCTCTGTCTCTCTGTCTCTCTCCACAGTGTTTGACCACATCACTGTCTGTCTCTCTGTATCTCTGTCTCCATGTCTCTCTGTCTCTCTGTCTCTCTGTCTCTCTGTCTCTCTCCACAGTGTTTGTCCACATCACTGTGTCTGTCTCTCTGTCTCTCTGTCTCTCTGTCTCTCTGTCTCTCTCCACAGTGTTTGACCTCATCACTGTGTCTATCTCTCTGTCTCTCTGTCTCTCTGTCTCTGTGTCTCTCTCCACAGTGTTTGACCACATCACTGTATGTCTCTCTGTCTCTGTGTCTCTGTGTCTCTCTGTCTCTCTGTCTCTCTGTCTCTCTCCACAGTGTTTGGCCACATCACTGTCTGTCTCTCTGTCTCTCTGTCTCTCTCCACAGTGTTTGACCACATCACTGTCTGTCTCTCTGTCTCTCTGTCTCTCTCCACAGTGTTTGACCACATCACTGTGTCTGTCTCTCTGTCTCTCTGTCTCTGTGTCTCTCTCCACAGTGTTTGACCACATCACTGTCTGTCTCTCTGTCTCTCTCCACAGTGTTTGACCACATCACTGTCTGTCTCTCTGTCTCTCTGTCTCTCTGTCTCTCTCCACAGTGTTTGACCACATCACTGTCTGTCTCTCTGTATCTCTGTCTCCATGTCTCTCTGTCTCTCTGTCTCTCTCCACAGTGTTTGTCCACATCACTGTGTCTGTCTCTCTGTCTCTCTGTCTCTGTGTCTCTCTCCACAGTGTTTGTCCACATCACTGTGTCTGTCTCTCTGTCTCTCTGTCTCTCTCCACAGTGTTTGACCACATCACTGTCTGTCTCTCTGTATCTCTGTCTCCATGCCTCTCTGTCTCTCTGTCTCTCTCCACAGTGTTGCCTGTGTCCACCTCCCTGTCTCTTACCCTTTACCGTGTCACTATGTCTTGTCTTGTTCATGTGGGTGGGAGAGGCGGAGTCACATTGGACTGTTATTGGATTGTACCACAGAGTGTAGAACACTAAAGGAGAGGGGGAATCTCATTGGACTGTTATTGGATTGTACCACACAGTGTAGAACACTAAAGGAGAGGCGGAGTCACATTGGACTGTTATTGGATTGTACCACACAGTGTAGAACACTAAAGGAGAGGCGGAGTCACATTGGACTGTTATTGGATTGTACCACAGAGTGTAGAACACTAAAGGAGAGGCGGAGTCACATTGGACTGTTATTGGATTGTACCACAGAGTGTAGAACACTAAAGGAGAGGCGGAGTCACATTGGACTGTTATTGGATTGTACCACAGAGTGTAGAACACTAAAGGAGAGGGGGAATCTCATTGGACTGTTATTGGATTGTACCACACAGTGTAGAACACTAAAGGACAGGCGGAGTCACATTGGACTGTTATTGGATTGTACCACAGAGTGTAGAACACTAAAGGAGAGGGGGAATCTCATTGGACTGTTATTGGATTGTACCACAGAGTGTAGAACACTAAAGGAGAGGGGGAATCTCATTGGACTGTTATTGGATTGTACCACACAGTGTAGAACACTAAAGGAGAAGGGGTTTCTCATTATTGTTCAGAGAGCTTCCACCACAGCCTGGTCCCAGATCTGTTTGTGCCGTCATGACAACACCATTGTTGTCACTGTCAAGACAAATATGACAATGACTGACAAGGAGTTGGCATGATGGCACAAACAGACTGGCGCTCGGGCTACTTCCTCTTCCTCCATGCTACAGAATACCTCATTTAGCCTGGTGCCTCATCACTAGAAAAGCAGGATATGCAGAATTGCAAGCATCTATAAAAAGCAGTATATACAGAATTAGAATCATCTATAAAAGCAGGATAACAGAATTAGAATTATCTATAAAAACAGGATAACAGAATTAGAATCATCTATAAAAACAGGATAACAGAATTAGTAGTGTCTATAAAAACAGGATAACAGAATTAGTAGTGTCTATAAAAACAGGATAACAGAATTAGAATCATCTATAAAAACAGGATAACAGAATTAGAATCATCTATAAAAACAGGATAACAGAATTAGTAGTGTCTATAAAAACAGGATATACAGAATTAGTAGTGTCTATATAAAAATTAGTAGTGTCTATAAAAACAGGATACAGAATTAGTAGTGTCTATAAAAACAGGATAACAGAATTAGTAGTGTCTATAAAAACAGGATAACAGAATTAGTAGTGTCTATAAAAACAGGATAACAGAATTAGTAGTGTCTATAAAAACAGGATAACAGAATTAGTAGTGTCTATAAAAACAGGATAACAGAATTAGTAGTGTCTATAAAAACAGGATAACAGAATTAGTAGTGTCTATAAAAACAGGATAACAGAATTAGTAGTGTCTATAAAAACAGGATAACAGAATTAGTAGTGTCTATAAAAACAGGATAACAGAATTAGTAGTGTCTATAAAAACAGGATAACAGAATTAGTAGTGTCTATAAAAACAGGATAACAGAATTAGTAGTGTCTATAAAAACAGGATAAGTGTCTATAAAAACAGGATAACAGAATTAGTAGTGTCTATAAAAACAGGATAACAGAATTAGTAGTGTCTATAAAAACAGGATAACAGAATTAGTAGTGTCTATAAAAACAGGATAACAGAATTAGTAGTGTCTATAAAAACAGGATAACAGAATTAGTAGTGTCTATAAAAACAGGATAACAGAATTAGTAGTGTCTATAAAAACAGGATAACAGAATTAGTAGTGTCTATAAAAACAGGATAACAGAATTAGTAGTGTCTATAAAAACAGGATAACAGAATTAGTAGTGTCTATAAAAACAGGATAACAGAATTAGTAGTGTCTATAAAAACAGGATAACAGAATTAGTAGTGTCTATAAAAACAGGATAACAGAATTAGTAGTGTCTATAAAAACAGGATAACAGAATTAGTAGTGTCTATAAAAAGCTCTCATATTAGGGAAACAGTGTGACCATTATTCAGTTGTTTGAAAAATTGATTCCTAAGAGGCCTTTCATTTCACGACATCAAATGTCAAAACATTATCAAATGAAAATAATATGTCCCTGAAATATGCTGTTTGATCTTTAGACTGATGAATAATGTGTGACTAATCAATCGGAAACCACATTACCTGACATTTTGCTCCTGTGTTACAAATCGACCCTGTCGGAGAGTAGTGAACTACTGGAACTACACACTACTGTTTTACCATGTAGTGAACTACTGGAACTACACACTACTGTTTTACCATGTAGCTAACTACTGGAACTACACACTACTGTTTTACCATGTAGTGAACTACTGGAACTACACACTACTGTTTTACTATGTAGCTAACTACTGGAACTACACACTACTGTTTTACTATGTAGCTAACTACTGGAACTACACACTACTGTTTTACCATGTAGCGGTGTAGCTAACTACTGGAACTACACACTACTGTTTTACCATGTAGCTAACTACTGGAACTACACACCACTGTTTTACCATGTAGCTAACTACTGGAACTACACACTACTGTTTTACCATGTAGCTAACTACTGGAACTACACACTACTGTTTTACCATGTAGCTAACTACTGGAACTACACACTACTGTTTTACCATGTAGCTAACTACTGGAACTACACACTACTGTTTTACCATGTAGCTAACTACTGGAACTACACACTACTGTTTTACCATGTAGCTAACTACTGGAACTACACACTACTGTTTTACCATGTAGCTAACTACTGGAACTACACACTACTGTTTTACCATGTAGCTAACTACTGGAACTACACACTACTGTTTTACCATGTAGCTAACTACTGGAACTACACACCACTGTTTTACCATGTAGCTAACTACTGGAACTACACACTACTGTTTTACCATGTAGCTAACTACTGGAACTACACACTACTGTTTTACCATGTAGCTAACTACTGGAACTACACACTACTGTTTTACCATGTAGCTAACTACTGGAACTACACACTACTGTTTTATCATGTAGCTAACTACTGGAACTACACACTACTGTTTTACCATGTAGCTAACTACTGGAACTACACACCACTGTTTTACCATGTAGCTAACTACTGGAACTACACACCACTGTTTTACCATGTAGCTAACTACTGGAACTACACACTACTGTTTTACCATGTAGCTAACTACTGGAACTACACACTACTGTTTTACCATGTAGCTAACTACTGGAACTACACACTACTGTTTTACCATGTAGCTAACTACTGGAACTACACACTACTGTTTTACCATGTAGCTAACTACTGGAACTACACACTACTGTTTTACCATGTAGCTAACTACTGGAACTACACACTACTGTTTTACCATGTAGCTAACTACTGGAACTACACACCACTGTTTTACCATGTAGCTAACTACTGGAACTACACACCACTGTTTTACCATGTAGCTAACTACTGGAACTACACACCACTGTTTTACCATGTAGCTAACTACTGGAACTACACACTACTGTTTTACTATGTAGCTAACTACTGGAACTACACACTACTGTTTTACCATGTAGCTAACTACTGGAACTACACACTACTGTTTTACCATGTAGCTAACTACTGGAACTACACACCACTGTTTTACCATGTAGCTAACTACTGGAACTACACACCACTGTTTTACCATGTAGCTAACTACTGGAACTACACACTACTGTTTTACCATGTAGCTAACTACTGGAACTACACACTACTGTTTTACCATGTAGCTAACTACTGGAACTACACACTACTGTTTTATCATGTAGCTAACTACTGGAACTACACACTACTGTTTTACCATGTAGCTAACTACTGGAACTACACACTACTGTTTTACCATGTAGCTAACTACTGGAACTACACACTACTGTTTTATCATGTAGCTAACTACTGGAACTACACACTACTGTTTTACCATGTAGCTAACTACTGGAACTACACACTACTGTTTTACCATGTAGCTAACTACTGGAACTACACACTACTGTTTTACCATGTAGCTAACTACTGGAACTACACACTACTGTTTTACCATGTAGCTAACTACTGGAACTACACACTACTGTTTTACCATGTAGCTAACTACTGGAACTACACACTACTGTTTTACCATGTAGCTAACTACTGGAACTACACACCACTGTTTTACCATGTAGCTAACTACTGGAACTACACACCACTGTTTTACCATGTAGCTAACTACTGGAACTACACACTACTGTTTTACCATGTAGCTAACTACTGGAACTACACACCACTGTTTTACCATGTAGCTAACTACTGGAACTACACACTACTGTTTTACCATGTAGCTAACTACTGGAACTACACACCACTGTTTTACCATGTAGCTAACTACTGGAACTACACACTACTGTTTTACCATGTAGCTAACTACTGGAACTACACACTACTGTTTTACCATGTAGCTAACTACTGGAACTACACACCACTGTTTTACCATGTAGCTAACTACTGGAACTAGACACTACTGTTTTACCATGTAGCTAACTACTGGAACTACACACCACTGTTTTACCATGTAGCTAACTACTGGAACTACACACTACTGTTTTACCATGTAGCTAACTACTGGAACTACACACTACTGTTTTACCATGTAGCTAACTACTGGAACTACACACTACTGTTTTACCATGTAGCTAACTACTGGAACTACACACTACTGTTTTACCATGTAGCTAACTACTGGAACTACACACCACTGTTTTACCATGTAGCTAACTACTGGAACTACACACTACTGTTTTACCATGTAGCTAACTACTGGAACTACACACTACTGTTTTACCATGTAGTGGTGTAGCTAACTACTGGAACTACACACTACTGTTTTACCATGTAGCTAACTACTGGAACTACACACCACTGTTTTACCATGTAGCTAACTACTGGAACTACACACTACTGTTTTACCATGTAGCTAACTACTGGAACTACACACTACTGTTTTACTATGTAGCGGTGTAGCTAACTACTGGAACTACACACCACTGTTTTACCATGTAGCTAACTACTGTAACTACACACCACTGTTTTACTATGTAGCTAACTACTGGAACTACACACCACTGTTTTACCATGTAGCTAACTACTGGAACTACACACTACTGTTTTACCATGTAGCTAACTACTGGAACTACACACTACTGTTTTACCATGTAGCTAACTACTGGAACTACACACCACTGTTTTACCATGTAGCTAACTACTGGAACTACACACTACTGTTTTACCATGTAGCTAACTACTGGAACTACACACCACTGTTTTACCATGTAGCTAACTACTGGAACTACACACTACTGTTTTACCATGTAGCTAACTACTGGAACTACACACTACTGTTTTACCATGTAGCTAACTACTGGAACTACACACCACTGTTTTACCATGTAGCGGTGTAGCTAACTACTGGAACTACACACCACTGTTTTACCATGTAGCTAACTACTGGAACTACACACTACTGTTTTACCATGTAGCGGTGTAGCTAACTACTGGAACTACACACTACTGTTTTACCATGTAGCAGTGTAGCTAACTACTGGAACTACACACTACTGTTTTACCATGTAGCGGTGTAGCTAACTACTGGAACTACACACTACTGTTTTACCATGTAGCTAACTACTGGAACTACACACTACTGTTTTACCATGTAGCTAACTACTGGAACTACACACTACTGTTTTACCATGTAGCTAACTACTGGAACTACACACTACTGTTTTACCATGTAGCTAACTACTGGAACTACACACTACTGTTTTACCATGTAGCTAACTACTGGAACTACACACTACTGTTTTACCATGTAGCGGTGTAGCTAACTACTGGAACTACACACTACTGTTTTACCATGTAGCTAACTACTGGAACTACACACTACTGTTTTACCATGTAGCAGTGTAGCTAACTACTGGAACTACACACTACTGTTTTACCATGTAGCAGTGTAGCTAACTACTGGAACTACACACTACTGTTTTACCATGTAGCAGTGTAGCTAACTACTGGAACTACACACTACTGTTTTACCATGTAGCGGTGTAGCTAACTACTGGAGCTACACACTACTGTTTTACCATGTAGCGGTGTAGCTAGCTGTGTAGCTAACTACTGGAGCTACACACTACTGTTTTGCAAAAAGAAGAAAGAAATATGTGTAAAGTAGCCAATAATTGTCTTTTTTTTTATACATCAGACCTGACCTAAACAGGCTAAACTACACATTCTGTTAACATCTGACTCCAGAGTAATCTGTTCTTGCAATTTGCAACATATGACATTTGAGATACTATGTTGATATGATCATTTTTCACGAAGTAGTTTGGATGTAGTGAATTACTTTCTGAAGTAGCTTTAGCTAAGGTAACTACATATATAAGGGTAGCTTTAGTAAATGTAAGCTAAAGCTACCCTTATAAATGTAGTTACCTTAACTAAAGCTACCGTCGTATATGTAGTTACCTTAACTAAAGCTACGCTTTTATTTGTAGTTACCTTAACTAAAGCTACCCTTATATATGTAGTTACCTTAACTAAAGCTACCCTTATATATGTAATTACCTTAACTAAAGCTACCCTCATATATGTAGTTACTTCAACTACAGCTACCCTTATATATGTAGTTACTACTTATTAGTATTTTTTTCCTTAACTTCTTAAAACTGCATTTTTGGTTAAGGGCTTGTAAGTCAGCATTTCACTGTAAGGTCTACTACACCTGTTGTGCTGTAAGGGCTACTACACCTGTTGTGCTGTAAGGGCTACTACACCTGTTGTGCTGTAAGGTCTACTACACCTGTTGTGCTGTAAGGTCTACTACACCTGTTGTGATGTAAGGTCTACTACACCTGTTGTGCTGTAAAGTCTACTACACCTGTTGTGCTGTAAGGTCTACTACACCTGTTGTGCTGTAAGGTCTACTACACCTGTTGTGCTGTAAGGTCTACTACACCTGTTGTGCTGTAAGGTCTACTACACCTGTTGTGCTGTAAGGTCTACTACACCTGTTGTGCTGTAAGGTCTACTACACCTGTTGTGTTGTAAGGTCTACTACACCTGTTGTGTTGTAAGGTGTACTACACCTGTTGTGCTGTAAGGTGTACTACACCTGTTGTGCTGTAAGGTCTACTACACCTGTTGTGCTGTAAGGTCTACTACACCTGTTGTGCTGTAAGGTCTACTACACCTGTTGTGCTGTAAGGTCTACTACACCTGTTGTGCTGTAAGGTCTACTACACCTGTTGTGCTGTAAGGTCTACTACACCTGTTGCGCTGTAAGGTCTACTACACCTGTTGTGCTGTAAGGTCTACTACACCTGTTGTGCTGTAAGGTCTACTACACCTGTTGTGCTGTAAGGTCTACTACACCTGTTGTGTTGTAAGGTCTACTACACCTGTTGTGTTGTAAGGTGTACTACACCTGTTGTGCTGTAAGGTGTACTACACCTGTTGTGCTGTAAGGTCTACTACACCTGTTGTGCTGTAAGGTCTACTACACCTGTTGTGCTGTAAGGTCTACTACACCTGTTGTGCTGTAAGGTGTACTACACCTGTTGTGCTGTAAGGTCTACAACACCTGTTGTGCTGTAAGGTCTACAACACCTGTTGTGCTGTAAGGTCTACTACACCTGTTGTGCTGTAAGGTGTACTACACCTGTTGTGCTGTAAGGTCTACTACACCTGTTGTGCTGTAAGGTCTACTACACCTGTTGTGCTGTAAGGTCTACTACACCTGTTGTGCTGTAAGGTCTACTACACCTGTTGTGCTGTAAGGTCTACTACACCTGTTGCGCTGTAAGGTCTACTACACCTGTTGTGCTGTAAGGTCTACTACACCTGTTGTGCTGTAAGGTCTACTACACCTGTTGTGCTGTAAGGTCTACTACACCTGTTGTGTTGTAAGGTCTACTACACCTGTTGTGTTGTAAGGTGTACTACACCTGTTGTGCTGTAAGGTGTACTACACCTGTTGTGCTGTAAGGTCTACTACACCTGTTGTGCTGTAAGGTCTACTACACCTGTTGTGCTGTAAGGTCTACTACACCTGTTGTGCTGTAAGGTGTACTACACCTGTTGTGCTGTAAGGTCTACTACACCTGTTGTGCTGTAAGGTCTACTACACCTGTTGTGCTGTAAGGTCTACTACACCTGTTGTGCTGTAAGGTCTACTACACCTGTTGTGCTGTAAGGTGTACTACACCTGTTGTGTTGTAAGGTGTACTACACCTGTTGTGCTGTAAGGTCTACTACACCTGTTGTGCTGTAAGGTCTACTACACCTGTTGTGCTGTAAGGTCTACTACACCTGTTGTGCTGTAAGGTGTACTACACCTGTTGTGCTGTAAGGTGTACTACACCTGTTGTGTTGTAAGGTGTACTACACCTGTTGTGCTGTAAGGTCTACTACACCTGTTGTGCTGTAAGGTCTACTACACCTGTTGTGCTGTAAGGTGTACTACACCTGTTGTGTTGTAAGGTGTACTACACCTGTTGTGCTGTAAGGTCTACAACACCTGTTGTGCTGTAAGGTCTACAACACCTGTTGTGCTGTAAGGTCTACTACACCTGTTGTGCTGTAAGGTGTACTACACCTGTTGTGCTGTAAGGTCTACAACACCTGTTGTGCTGTAAGGTCTACTACACCTGTTGTGCTGTAAGGTCTACTACACCTGTTGTGGTGTAAGGTCTACTACACCTGTTGTGGTGTAAGGTCTACTACACCTGTTGTGCTGTAAGGTCTACTACACCTGTTGTGCTGTAAGGTCTACTACACCTGTTGTGCTGTAAGGTCTACAACACCTGTTGTGCTGTAAGGTCTACTACACCTGTTGTGCTGTAAGGTCTACTACACCTGTTGTGCTGTAAGGTCTACTACACCTGTTGTGCTGTAAGGTCTACTACACCTGTTGTATTCGGCGCATGTGACATTTTTATTCTTTTGATTTGATTTGAAGCATTTAGTAGCTTTGTAAATCATCAGTTACACGACAAACCCTCCCATATATCTCACTGAGCAGAGTAGCAAAGGGATCTAACATCTCATTCGACAAAATGTTCTTTACAGTTTTTTAAAGGCCTCGGCTTGTGCAGTAGGTATGTAGGAATGTACACTACAAGCACTGAATACTCCATCAGTCTCTTTGGCTACTCCCTAAATAGCCCCCTATTCCCTATATAATACACTACTTTAGACCAGGGCCCTATTCCCTATGTAGTGCACTACTTTAGACCAGGGCCCTATTCCCTATGTAGTGCACTACTTTAGACCAGAGCCCTATTCCCTATATAATACACTACTTTTGACCAGGGATATGGGCCTCTGAGTGCACTAAATAGGGAATAGGGTGCCGTTTGGTTTTAGCCTTTTATCTGTACCTGTGGCCTGGTCCCTCGTCTCCTCTCCCATTTGCTGTGATTGTGTCTAATCTAACAGAACATGATTTGGGACTACAAAGAATAAACACCCTGAAGGTGGAATATTGATGCTACAGGATTCAGGTTTCTGTCGGAGGAAAATCCTCGCAGGAAGGCTAATACGAGGAAAAGTGAGAAATCACATTTTGTAACATAACGTTGTTTATACGGGGCGGCAGGGTGGCCTAGTGGTTAGAGTGTTGGACTAGTAACCGGAAGGTTGCAAGTTCAAATCCCCGAGCTGACAAGGTACAAGTCTGTCGTTCTGCCCCTGAACAGGCAGTTATTAACCCACAGTTCCTATGGCCGTCATTGAAAATAAGAATTTGTTCTTAACTGACTTGCCTCGTTAAATAAAGGTTAAAAAAATTAAAATACGAAAGACCCAGAGAGGCCTTACTGTATCCTCAGGCCTGTGGGATGGTTGGAAGTCAAATATATCTGCGGGGAAAAAAATTCTAAGTATTCTCTTCAAAGAGTCAAATGTTTATT
>NW_024609187.1:105000-117500 GCF_018296145.1 Oncorhynchus tshawytscha
GAGAGAGTGTTGTGGTGTTATAGAGAATGTTGTGGAGTTAGAGAGAGTGCTGTGGAGCTAGAGAGGGTGTTGTGGAGTTAGAGAGAGTGTTGTGGAGTTAGAGAGAGTGTTGTGGAGTTAGAGAGAGTGTTGTGGAGTTAGAGAGAGTGTTGTGGAGTTATAGAGAGTGTTGTGGAGTTAGAGAGAGTGTTGTGGAGTTAGAGAGAGTGTTGTGGAGTTAGAGAGAGTGTTGTGGAGTTAGAGTTAGTGTTGTGGAGTTAGAGAGAGTGTTGTGGAGTTAGAGAGAGTGTTGTGGAGTTAGAGAGAGTGTTGTGGAGTTAGAGAGAGTGTTGTGGAGTTAGAGAGAGTGTTGTGGAGTTAGAGAGAGTGTTGTGGAGTTAGAGAGAGTGTTGTGGAGTTAGAGAGAGTGTTGTGGAGTTAGAGAGTGTTGTGGGAGTTAGAGAGAGTATTGTGGAGTTAGAGAGAGTGTTGTGGAGTTAGAGAGAGTGTTGTGGAGTTAGAGAGAGTGTTGTGGAGTTAGAGAGTGTTGTGGAGTTAGAGTGTTGTGGAGTTAGAGAGAGTGTTGTGGAGTTAGAGAGAGTGTTGTGGAGTTAGAGAGAGGTTGTGGAGTTACAGAGAGTGTTGTGGGAGTTACAGAGAGTGTTGTGGAGTTAGTGAGAGTGTTGTGGAGTTAGAGTTAGAGAGAGTGTTGTGGAGTTAGAGAGAGTGTTGTGGAGTTAGAGGGAGTGTTGTGGGAGTTAGAGAGTGTTGTGGAGTTAGAGAGAGTGTTGTGGAGTTAGAGTGTTGTGGAGTTAGAGCGGGTGTTGTGGAGTTAGAGAGAGTGTTGTGGAGTTAGAGAGGGTGTTGTGGTGTTAGAGAGAGTGTTGTGGAGTTAGAGAGAGTGTTGTGGAGTTAGAGCAGGTGTTGTGGTGTTAGAGAGAGTGTTGTGGAGTTAGAGAGAGTGTTGTGGAGTTAGAGAGAGTGTTGTGGAGTTAGGGAGAGTGTTGTGGAGTTAGAGAGGGTGTTGTGGTGTTAGAGAGAGTGTTGTGGTGTTATAGAGAATGTTGTGGAGTTAGAGAGTGCTGTGGAGCTAGAGAGGGTGTTGTGGAGTTAGAGAGAGTGTTGTGGAGTTAGAGAGAGTGTTGTGGAGTTAGAGAGAGTGTTGTGGAGTTAGAGAGAGTGTTGTGGAGTTAGAGAGAGTGTTGTGGAGTTAGAGAGAGTGTTGTGGAGTTAGAGAGAGTGTTGTGGAGTTAGAAAGAGTGTTGTGGAGTTAGAGAGAGTGTTGTGGAGTTAGACAGAGTGTTGTGGAGTTAGAAGAGTGTTGTGGAGTTAGAGTGTTGTGGAGTTAGAGAGGGTGTTGTGGAGTTAGAGAGGGTGTTGTGGAGTTAGAGAGGGTGTTGTGGAGTTAGAGAGAGTGTTGTGGAGTTAGAGAGAGTGTTGTGGAGTTAGAGAGTGTTGTGGGAGTTAGAGAGAGTATTGTGGAGTTAGAGAGAGTGTTGTGGAGTTAGAGAGAGTGTTGTGGAGTTAGAGAGAGTGTTGTGGAGTTAGAGAGAGTGTTGTGGAGTTAGAGTGTTGTGGAGTTAGAGAGAGTGTTGTGGAGTTAGAGAGAGTGTTGTGGAGTTAGAGAGAGTGTTGTGGAGTTACAGAGAGTGTTGTGGGAGTTACAGAGAGTGTTGTGGAGTTAGTGAGAGTGTTGTGGAGTTAGAGAGAGTGTTGTGGAGTTAGAGAGAGTGTTGTGGAGTTAGAGGGAGTGTTGTGGGAGTTAGAGAGAGTGTTGTGGAGTTAGAGAGAGTGTTGTGGAGTTAGAGTGTTGTGGAGTTAGAGCGGGTGTTGTGGAGTTAGAGAGAGTGTTGTGGAGTTAGAGAGGGTGTTGTGGTGTTAGAGAGAGTGTTGTGGAGTTAGAGAGTGTTGTGGAGTTAGAGCAGGTGTTGTGGTGTTAGAGAGAGTGTTGTGGAGTTAGAGAGAGTGTTGTGGAGTTAGAGAGAGTGTTGTGGAGTTAGGGAGAGTGTTGTGGAGTTAGAGAGGGTGTTGTGGTGTTAGAGAGAGTGTTGTGGTGTTATAGAGAATGTTGTGGAGTTAGAGAGAGTGCTGTGGAGCTAGAGAGGGTGTTGTGGAGTTAGAGAGAGTGTTGTGGAGTTAGAGAGAGTGTTGTGGAGTTAGAGAGAGTGTTGTGGAGTTAGAGAGAGTGTTGTGGAGTTAGAGAGAGTGTTGTGGAGTTAGAGAGAGTGTTGTGGAGTTAGAGAGAGTGTTGTGGAGTTAGAAAGAGTGTTGTGGAGTTAGAGAGAGTGTTGTGGAGTTAGACAGAGTGTTGTGGAGTTAGAAGAGTGTTGTGGAGTTAGAGAGAGTGTTGTGGAGTTAGAGTGTTGTGGAGTTAGAGAGAGTGTTGTGGAGTTAGAGAGAGTGTTGTGGAGTTAGAGAGAGTGTTGTGGAGTTACAGAGAGTGTTGTGGGAGTTACAGAGAGTGTTGTGGAGTTAGTGAGAGTGTTGTGGAGTTAGAGAGAGTGTTGTGGAGTTAGAGAGAGTGTTGTGGAGTTAGAGGGAGTGTTGTGGGAGTTAGAGAGAGTGTTGTGGAGTTAGAGAGAGTGTTGTGGAGTTAGAGTGTTGTGGAGTTAGAGCGGGTGTTGTGGAGTTAGAGAGAGTGTTGTGGAGTTAGAGAGGGTGTTGTGGTGTTAGAGAGTGTTGTGGAGTTAGAGAGAGTGTTGTGGAGTTAGAGCAGGTGTTGTGGTGTTAGAGAGAGTGTTGTGGAGTTAGAGAGAGTGTTGTGGAGTTAGAGAGAGTGTTGTGGAGTTAGGGAGAGTGTTGTGGAGTTAGAGAGGGTGTTGTGGTGTTAGAGAGAGTGTTGTGGTGTTATAGAGAATGTTGTGGAGTTAGAGAGAGTGCTGTGGAGCTAGAGAGGGTGTTGTGGAGTTAGAGAGAGTGTTGTGGAGTTAGAGAGAGTGTTGTGGAGTTAGAGAGAGTGTTGTGGAGTTAGAGAGAGTGTTGTGGAGTTAGAGAGAGTGTTGTGGAGTTAGAGAGAGTGTTGTGGAGTTAGAGAGAGTGTTGTGGAGTTAGAAGAGTGTTGTGGAGTTAGAGAGAGTGTTGTGGAGTTAGACAGAGTGTTGTGGAGTTAGAAGAGTGTTGTGGAGTTAGAGTGTTGTGGAGTTAGAGAGGGTGTTGTGGAGTTAGAGAGGGTGTTGTGGAGTTAGAGAGGGTGTTGTGGAGTTAGAGAGAGTGTTGTGGAGTTAGAGAGAGTGTTGTGGAGTTAGAGAGAGTGTTGTGGGAGTTAGAGAGAGTATTGTGGAGTTAGAGAGAGTGTTGTGGAGTTAGAGAGAGTGTTGTGGAGTTAGAGAGAGTGTTGTGGAGTTAGAGAGAGTGTTGTGGAGTTAGAGTGTTGTGGAGTTAGAGAGAGTGTTGTGGAGTTAGAGAGAGTGTTGTGGAGTTAGAGAGAGTGTTGTGGAGTTACAGAGAGTGTTGTGGGAGTTACAGAGAGTGTTGTGGAGTTAGTGAGAGTGTTGTGGAGTTAGAGAGAGTGTTGTGGAGTTAGAGAGAGTGTTGTGGAGTTAGAGGGAGTGTTGTGGGAGTTAGAGAGAGTGTTGTGGAGTTAGAGAGAGTGTTGTGGAGTTAGAGTGTTGTGGAGTTAGAGAGAGTGTTGTGGAGTTAGAGCAGGTGTTGTGGTGTTAGAGAGAGTGTTGTGGAGTTAGAGAGAGTGTTGTGGAGTTAGAGAGAGTGTTGTGGAGTTAGGGAGAGTGTTGTGGAGTTAGAGAGGGTGTTGTGGTGTTAGAGAGAGTGTTGTGGTGTTATAGAGAATGTTGTGGAGTTAGAGAGAGTGCTGTGGAGCTAGAGAGGGTGTTGTGGAGTTAGAGAGAGTGTTGTGGAGTTAGAGAGAGTGTTGTGGAGTTAGAGAGAGTGTTGTGGAGTTAGAGAGAGTGTTGTGGAGTTATAGAGAGTGTTGTGGAGTTAGAGAGAGTGTTGTGGAGTTAGAGAGAGTGTTGTGGAGTTAGAGAGAGTGTTGTGGAGTTAGAGTTAGTGTTGTGGAGTTAGAGAGAGTGTTGTGGAGTTAGAGAGAGTGTTGTGGAGTTAGAGAGAGTGTTGTGGAGTTAGAGAGAGTGTTGTGGGAGTTAGAGAGTGTTGTGGAGTTAGAGAGAGTGTTGTGGAGTTAGAGAGAGTGTTGTGGAGTTAGAGAGTGTTGTGGAGTTAGAGAGAGTGTTGTGGGAGTTAGAGAGAGTATTGTGGAGTTAGAGAGAGTGTTGTGGAGTTAGAGAGAGTGTTGTGGAGTTAGAGAGAGTGTTGTGGAGTTAGAGAGAGTGTTGTGGAGTTAGAGTGTTGTGGAGTTAGAGAGAGTGTTGTGGAGTTAGAGAGAGTGTTGTGGAGTTAGAGAGAGTGTTGTGGAGTTACAGAGAGTGTTGTGGGAGTTACAGAGAGTGTTGTGGAGTTAGTGAGAGTGTTGTGGAGTTAGAGAGAGTGTTGTGGAGTTAGAGAGAGTGTTGTGGAGTTAGAGGGAGTGTTGTGGGAGTTAGAGAGAGTGTTGTGGAGTTAGAGAGAGTGTTGTGGAGTTAGAGTGTTGTGGAGTTAGAGCGGGTGTTGTGGAGTTAGAGAGAGTGTTGTGGAGTTAGAGAGGGTGTTGTGGTGTTAGAGAGAGTGTTGTGGAGTTAGAGAGAGTGTTGTGGAGTTAGAGCAGGTGTTGTGGTGTTAGAGAGAGTGTTGTGGAGTTAGAGAGAGTGTTGTGGAGTTAGAGAGAGTGTTGTGGAGTTAGGGAGAGTGTTGTGGAGTTAGAGAGGGTGTTGTGGTGTTAGAGAGAGTGTTGTGGTGTTATAGAGAATGTTGTGGAGTTAGAGAGAGTGCTGTGGAGCTAGAGAGGGTGTTGTGGAGTTAGAGAGAGTGTTGTGGAGTTAGAGAGAGTGTTGTGGAGTTAGAGAGAGTGTTGTGGAGTTAGAGAGAGTGTTGTGGAGTTAGAGAGAGTGTTGTGGAGTTAGAGAGAGTGTTGTGGAGTTAGAGAGAGTGTTGTGGAGTTAGAAAGAGTGTTGTGGAGTTAGAGAGAGTGTTGTGGAGTTAGACAGAGTGTTGTGGAGTTAGAAGAGTGTTGTGGAGTTAGAGTGTTGTGGAGTTAGAGAGGGTGTTGTGGAGTTAGAGAGGGTGTTGTGGAGTTAGAGAGGGTGTTGTGGAGTTAGAGAGAGTGTTGTGGAGTTAGAGAGAGTGTTGTGGAGTTAGAGAGAGTGTTGTGGGAGTTAGAGAGAGTATTGTGGAGTTAGAGAGAGTGTTGTGGAGTTAGAGAGAGTGTTGTGGAGTTAGAGAGAGTGTTGTGGAGTTAGAGAGAGTGTTGTGGAGTTAGAGTGTTGTGGAGTTAGAGAGAGTGTTGTGGAGTTAGAGAGAGTGTTGTGGAGTTAGAGAGAGTGTTGTGGAGTTACAGAGAGTGTTGTGGGAGTTACAGAGAGTGTTGTGGAGTTAGTGAGAGTGTTGTGGAGTTAGAGAGAGTGTTGTGGAGTTAGAGAGTGTTGTGGAGTTAGAGGAGTGTTGTGGGAGTTAGAGAGAGTGTTGTGGAGTTAGAGAGAGTGTTGTGGAGTTAGAGTGTTGTGGAGTTAGAGCGGGTGTTGTGGAGTTAGAGAGAGTGTTGTGGAGTTAGAGAGGGTGTTGTGGTGTTAGAGAGAGTGTTGTGGAGTTAGAGAGAGTGTTGTGGAGTTAGAGCAGGTGTTGTGGTGTTAGAGAGAGTGTTGTGGAGTTAGAGAGAGTGTTGTGGAGTTAGAGAGAGTGTTGTGGAGTTAGGGAGAGTGTTGTGGAGTTAGAGAGGGTGTTGTGGTGTTAGAGAGAGTGTTGTGGTGTTATAGAGAATGTTGTGGAGTTAGAGAGAGTGCTGTGGAGCTAGAGAGGGTGTTGTGGAGTTAGAGAGAGTGTTGTGGAGTTAGAGAGAGTGTTGTGGAGTTAGAGAGAGTGTTGTGGAGTTAGAGAGAGTGTTGTGGAGTTAGAGAGAGTGTTGTGGAGTTAGAGAGAGTGTTGTGGAGTTAGAGAGAGTGTTGTGGAGTTAGAAAGAGTGTTGTGGAGTTAGAGAGAGTGTTGTGGAGTTAGACAGAGTGTTGTGGAGTTAGAAGAGTGTTGTGGAGTTAGAGTGTTGTGGAGTTAGAGAGGGTGTTGTGGAGTTAGAGAGGGTGTTGTGGAGTTAGAGAGGGTGTTGTGGAGTTAGAGAGAGTGTTGTGGAGTTAGAGAGAGGTTGTGGAGTTAGAGGAGTGTTGTGGAGTTATAGAGAGTGTTGTGGAGTTAGAAGAGTGTTGTGGAGTTAGAGTGTTGTGGAGTTAGAGAGGGTGTTGTGGAGTTAGAGAGGGTGTTGTGGAGTTAGAGAGGTGTTGTGGAGTTAGAGAGAGTGTTGTGGAGTTAGAGAGAGTGTTGTGGAGTTAGAGAGGAGTGTTGTGGGAGTTAGAGAGAGTGTTGTGGAGTTAGAGAGTGTTGTGGAGTTAGAGTGTTGTGGAGTTAGAGCGGGGTGTTGTGGAGTTAGAGAGAGTGTTGTGGAGTTAGAGAGGGTGTTGTGGTGTTAGAGAGAGTGTTGTGGAGTTAGAGAGAGTGTTGTGGAGTTAGAGCAGGTGTTGTGGTGTTAGAGAGAGTGTTGTGGAGTTAGAGAGAGTGTTGTGTAGTTAGAGAGAGTGTTGTGGAGTTAGAGTGTTGTGGAGTTATAGAGAGTGTTGTGGAGTTAGAGAGAGTGTTGTGGAGTTAGAGAGAGTGTTGTGGAGCTAGAGAGGGTGTTGTGGAGTTAGAGAGAGTGTTGTGGAATTAGAGAGAGTGTTGTGGAGTTAGAGAGTGTTGTGGAGTTAGAGAGTGTTGTGGAGTTAGAGAGAGTGTTGTGGAGTTAGAGAGAGTGTTGTGGAGTTAGAGAGAGTGTTGTGGAGTTAGGGAGAGTGTTGTGGAGTTAGAGAGGGTGTTGTGGTGTTAGAGAGTGTTGTGGTGTTATAGAGAATGTTGTGGAGTTAGAGAGAGTGCTGTGGAGCTAGAGAGGGTGTTGTGGAGTTAGAGAGAGTGTTGTGGAGTTAGAGAGAGTGTTGTGGAGTTAGAGAGAGTGTTGTGGAGTTAGAGAGGGTGTTGTGGAGTTAGAAAGAGTGTTGTGGAGTTAGAGAGAGTGTTGTGGAGTTAGAGCAGGTGTTGTGGTGTTAGAGAGAGTGTTGTGGAGTTAGAGAGAGTGTTGTGGAGTTAGAGAGAGTGTTGTGGAGTTAGGGAGAGTGTTGTGGAGTTAGAGGTGTTGTGGTGTTAGAGAGAGTGTTGTGGTGTTATAGAGAATGTTGTGGAGTTAGAGAGAGTGCTGTGGAGCTAGAGAGGGTGTTGTGGAGTTAGAGAGAGTGTTGTGGAGTTAGAGAGAGTGTTGTGGAGTTAGAGAGAGTGTTGTGGAGTTAGAGAGAGTGTTGTGGAGTTAGAGAGAGTGTTGTGGAGTTAGAGAGAGTGTTGTGGAGTTAGAGAGAGTGTTGTGGAGTTAGAAAGAGTGTTGTGGAGTTAGAGAGAGTGTTGTGGAGTTAGACAGAGTGTTGTGGAGTTAGAAGAGTGTTGTGGAGTTAGAGTGTTGTGGAGTTAGAGAGGGTGTTGTGGAGTTAGAGAGGGTGTTGTGGAGTTAGAGAGGGTGTTGTGGAGTTAGAGAGAGTGTTGTGGAGTTAGAGAGAGTGTTGTGGAGTTAGAGGGAGTGTTGTGGAGTTATAGAGAGTGTTGTGGAGTTAGAAGAGTGTTGTGGAGTTAGAGTGTTGTGGAGTTAGAGAGGGTGTTGTGGAGTTAGAGAGGTGTTGTGGAGTTAGAGAGGGTGTTGTGGAGTTAGAGAGAGTGTTGTGGAGTTAGAGGGAGTGTTGTGGAGTTAGAGAGTGTTGTGGAGTTAGAGAGAGTGTTGTGGAGTTAGAGTGTTGTGGAGTTAGAGCGGGTGTTGTGGAGTTAGAGAGAGTGTTGTGGAGTTAGAGAGGGTGTTGTGGTGTTAGAGAGAGTGTTGTGGAGTTAGAGAGAGTGTTGTGGAGTTAGAGCAGGTGTTGTGGTGTTAGAGAGAGTGTTGTGGAGTTAGAGAGAGTGTTGTGTAGTTAGAGAGAGTGTTGTGGAGTTAGAGTGTTGTGGAGTTATAGAGAGTGTTGTGGAGTTAGAGAGAGTGTTGTGGAGTTAGAGAGAGTGTTGTGGAGCTAGAGAGGGTGTTGTGGAGTTAGAGAGAGTGTTGTGGAACTAGAGAGAGTGTTGTGGAGTTAGAGCGAGTGTTGTGGAGTTAGAGAGAGTGTTGTGGAGTTAGAGAGAGTGTTGTGGAGTTAGAGAGAGTGTTGTGGAGTTAGAGAGAGTGTTGTGGAGTTAGGGAGAGTGTTGTGGAGTTAGAGAGGGTGTTGTGGTGTTAGAGAGAGTGTTGTGGTGTTATAGAGAATGTTGTGGAGTTAGAGAGAGTGCTGTGGAGCTAGAGAGGGTGTTGTGGAGTTAGAGAGAGTGTTGTGGAGTTAGAGAGAGTGTTGTGGAGTTAGAGAGAGTGTTGTGGAGTTAGAGAGGGTGTTGTGGAGTTAGAAAGAGTGTTGTGGAGTTAGAGAGAGTGTTGTGGAGTTAGACAGAGTGTTGTGGAGTTAGAGAGAGTGTTGTGGAGTTAGAGAGAGTGTTGTGGAGTTAGAGAGAGTGTTGTGGAGTTAGAAAGAGTGTTGTGGAGTTAGAGAGAGTGTTGTGGAGTTAGACAGAGTGTTGTGGAGTTAGAAGAGTGTTGTGGAGTTAGAGTGTTGTGGAGTTAGAGAGGGTGTTGTGGAGTTAGAGCGGGTGTTGTGGTGTTAGAGAGAGTGTTGTGGAGTTACAGAGAGTGTTGTGGAGTTAGAGAGTGTGTTGTGGAGTTAGAGAGGGTGTTGTGGAGTTAGAAAGAGTGTTGTGGAGTTAGAGAGAGTGTTGTGGTGTTAGAGAGGGTGTTGTGGAGTTAGAGAGAGTGTTGTGGAGTTAGAGTGTTGTGGAGTTAGAGAGAGTGTTGTGGAGTTAGAGAGAGTGTTGTGGAGTTAGAGAGAGTGTTGTGGAGTTACAGAGAGTGTTGTGGGAGTTACAGCGAGTGTTGTGGAGTTAGTGAGAGTGTTGTGGTGTTAGAGAGAGTGTTGTTTAGTTAGAGAGAGTGTTGTGGAGTTAGACTGTTGTGGAGTTAGAGAGAGTGTTGTGGAGTTAGAGAGAGTGTTGTGGAGTTAGAGAGAGTGTTGTGGGAGTTATAGAGAGTGTTGTGGAGTTAGAGAGAGTGTTGTGGAGTTAGAGAGAGTGTTGTTTAGTTAGAGAGAGTGTTGTGGAGTTAGACTGTTGTGGAGTTAGAGAGAGTGTTGTGGAGTTAGAGAGAGTGTTGTGGAGTTAGAGAGAGTGTTGTGGAGTTATAGAGGGTGTTGTGGAGTTAGAGAGAGTGTTGTGGAGTTAGAGAGAGTGTTGTGGAGTTAGAGGGAGTGTTGTGGGAGTTAGAGAGAGTGTTGTGGAGTTAGAGAGAGTGTTGTGGAGTTAGAGTGTTGTGGAGTTAGAGCGGGTGTTGTGGTGTTAGAGAGAGTGTTGTGGTGTTAGAGAGAGTGTTGTGGAGTTACAGAGAGTGTTGTGGAGTTAGAGAGAGTGTTGTGGAGTTAGAGCAGGTGTTGTGGTGTTAGAGAGAGTGTTGTGGAGTTAGAGAGAGTGTTGTGGAGTTAGAGAGAGTGTTGTGGAGTTAGAGAGAGTGTTGTGGAGTTAGGGAGAGTGTTGTGGAGTTAGAGAGGGTGTTGTGGTGTTAGAGAGAGTGTTGTGGTGTTATAGAGAATGTTGTGGAGTTAGAGAGAGTGCTGTGGAGCAGAGAGGGTGTTGTGGAGTTAGAGAGAGTGTTGTGGAGTTAGAGAGAGTGTTGTGGAGTTAGAGAGAGTGTTGTGGAGTTAGAGAGGGTGTTGTGGAGTTAGAAAGAGTGTTGTGGAGTTAGAGAGAGTGTTGTGGAGTTAGACAGAGTGTTGTGGAGTTAGAGAGAGTGTTGTGGAGTTAGAGAGAGTGTTGTGGAGTTAGAGAGAGTGTTGTGGAGTTAGAAAGAGTGTTGTGGAGTTAGAGAGAGTGTTGTGGAGTTAGACAGAGTGTTGTGGAGTTAGAAGAGTGTTGTGGAGTTAGAGTGTTGTGGAGTTAGAGAGGGTGTTGTGGAGTTAGAGCGGGTGTTGTGGTGTTAGAGAGAGTGTTGTGGAGTTACAGAGAGTGTTGTGGAGTTAGAGAGTGTGTTGTGGAGTTAGAGAGGGTGTTGTGGAGTTAGAAAGAGTGTTGTGGAGTTAGAGAGAGTGTTGTGGAGTTAGACAGAGTGTTGTGGAGTTAGAGAGAGTGTTGTGGAGTTAGAGAGAGTGTTGTGGAGTTACAGAGAGTGTTGTGGAGTTAGAGAGAGTGTTGTGGAGTTAGAGAGAGTGTTGTGGAGTTAGAGTGTTGTGGAGTTAGAGCGGGTGTTGTGGTGTTAGAGAGAGTGTTGTGGTGTTAGAGAGAGTGTTGTGGAGTTACAGAGAGTGTTGTGGAGTTAGAGAGAGTGTTGTGGAGTTAGAGCAGGTGTTGTGGTGTTAGAGAGAGTGTTGTGGAGTTAGAGAGAGTGTTGTGGAGTTAGAGAGAGTGTTGTGGAGTTAGAGAGAGTGTTGTGGAGTTAGGGAGAGTGTTGTGGAGTTAGAGAGGGTGTTGTGGTGTTAGAGAGAGTGTTGTGGTGTTAGAGAGAGTGTTGTGGAGTTAGGGAGAGTGTTGTGGAGTTAGAGAGGGTGTTGTGGTGTTAGAGAGAGTGTTGTGGTGTTATAGAGAATGTTGTGGAGTTAGAGAGAGTGCTGTGGAGCTAGAGAGGGTGTTGTGGAGTTAGAGAGAGTGTTGTGGAGTTAGAGAGAGTGTTGTGGAGTTAGAGAGAGTGTTGTGGAGTTAGAGAGGGTGTTGTGGAGTTAGAAAGAGTGTTGTGGAGTTAGAGAGAGTGTTGTGGAGTTAGACAGAGTGTTGTGGAGTTAGAGAGAGTGTTGTGGAGTTAGAGAGTGTTGTGGAGTTAGAGAGAGTGTTGTGGAGTTAGAAAGAGTGTTGTGGAGTTAGAGAGAGTGTTGTGGAGTTAGACAGAGTGTTGTGGAGTTAGAAGAGTGTTGTGGAGTTAGAGTGTTGTGGAGTTAGAGAGGGTGTTGTGGAGTTAGAGCGGTGTTGTGGTGTTAGAGAGAGTGTTGTGGAGTTACAGAGAGTGTTGTGGAGTTAGAGAGTGTGTTGTGGAGTTAGAGAGGGTGTTGTGGAGTTAGAAAGAGTGTTGTGGAGTTAGAGAGAGTGTTGTGGTGTTAGAGAGGGTGTTGTGGAGTTAGAGAGAGGTTGTGGAGTTAGAGTGTTGTGGAGTTAGAGAGAGTGTTGTGGAGTTAGAGAGAGGTTGTGGAGTTAGAGAGAGTGTTGTGGAGTTACAGAGAGTGTTGTGGGAGTTACAGCGAGTGTTGTGGAGTTAGTGAGAGTGTTGTGGTGTTAGAGAGAGTGTTGTTTAGTTAGAGAGAGTGTTGTGGAGTTAGACTGTTGTGGAGTTAGAGAGAGTGTTGTGGAGTTAGAGAGAGTGTTGTGGAGTTAGAGAGAGTGTTGTGGGAGTTATAGAGAGTGTTGTGGAGTTAGAGAGAGTGTTGTGGAGTTAGAGAGAGTGTTGTTTAGTTAGAGAGAGTGTTGTGGAGTTAGACTGTTGTGGAGTTAGAGAGAGTGTTGTGGAGTTAGAGAGAGTGTTGTGGAGTTAGAGAGAGTGTTGTGGAGTTATAGAGGGTGTTGTGGAGTTAGAGAGAGTGTTGTGGAGTTAGAGAGAGTGTTGTGGAGTTAGAGGGAGTGTTGTGGGAGTTAGAGAGAGTTGTGGAGTTAGAGAGAGTGTTGTGGAGTTAGAGTGTTGTGGAGTTAGAGCGGGTGTTGTGGTGTTAGAGAGAGTGTTGTGGTGTTAGAGAGAGTGTTGTGGAGTTACAGAGAGTGTTCAGGAGTTAGAGAGAGTGTTGTGGAGTTAGAGCAGGTGTTGTGGTGTTAGAGAGAGTGTTGTGGAGTTAGAGAGAGTGTTGTGGAGTTAGAGAGAGTGTTGTGGAGTTAGAGAGAGTGTTGTGGAGTTAGGGAGAGTGTTGTGGAGTTAGAGAGGGTGTTGTGGTGTTAGAGAGAGTGTTGTGGTGTTATAGAGAATGTTGTGGAGTTAGAGAGAGTGCTGTGGAGCCAGAGAGGGTGTTGTGGAGTTAGAGAGAGTGTTGTGGAGTTAGAGAGAGTGTTGTGGAGTTAGAGAGAGTGTTGTGGAGTTAGAGAGGGTGTTGTGGAGTTAGAAAGAGTGTTGTGGAGTTAGAGAGAGTGTTGTGGAGTTAGACAGAGTGTTGTGGAGTTAGAGAGAGTGTTGTGGAGTTAGAGAGAGTGTTGTGGAGTTAGAGAGAGTGTTGTGGAGTTAGAAAGAGTGTTGTGGAGTTAGAGAGAGTGTTGTGGAGTTAGACAGAGTGTTGTGGAGTTAGAAGAGTGTTGTGGAGTTAGAGTGTTGTGGAGTTAGAGAGGGTGTTGTGGAGTTAGAGCGGGTGTTGTGGTGTTAGAGTGTTGTGGAGTTACAGAGAGTGTTGTGGAGTTAGAGAGTGTGTTGTGGAGTTAGAGAGGGTGTTGTGGAGTTAGAAAGAGTGTTGTGG